>NW_007727880.1:124397-131726 GCF_000696425.1 Galeopterus variegatus | reverse complement strand
TTAACCCTGTTAATTGTTTTTTTTGCTGTGCAGAAGCTCTTTAGTTTGATATAATCCCATTTGTTTATTTTTCCTTTGGTTGTCCATGCCTTTGGGGTCGTATTCATGAAGTCTGTGTCCAGTCCTATATCCTGAAGTGTTTCTCCTATGTTTTCTTTAAGAAGTTTTATTGTTTCAGGGTGTATATTTAATTCTTTAATCCATTTTGAGTTGACTTTAGTGTGTGGTGAAAGGTATGGGTCTAGTTTCAAGAAGACCAAACTATTATCCAGATTGACTCTGCCATTTTACATTCCCTGGTAGCAATGAATGAGTGATTAATAGCCTTCACATCTTTGCCAGAATTTGGTGGTGTCACAATTTTTTTTTAAGTTTAGCCATTTTTAGTAGGTGTGTAGAGATATATCACTGTGGTTTTAATGTGCATTTCCATAATGCCTAATGGTGTTGAATATTTTCTTTCATGCCTTTTTTTGTAATCTGCATAGCCTCTTTGGTGAAATGTCTGTTCATATTTTTTGCCCATTTTCTAGTTTTTTTCCTGTTGAGTTTTGGGAGTTCTTTATATGTTCTAGATACCAGTCCTTCATTGGATATATGGTTTGCAAATATTTTTTTCCAGTTTGTCTTTTTACCCTCATGTCCAGATCTTTTACAAAGCATTTTTTTTTTAAACTTAGTTCCAATAAACCATTTTTCCTTTTATGGCTAATGTTTCTGGTATCAAGGCTAAGAACTGTGCCTAGCTCTAAATCCTGGAAGTTTTTTCAATCCATTTTTCTGAGAAATTTATAGATTTATGTTTTACATTTGTTTGTTTGATTGAGTTAATTTTTGCAAGGTGTGAAGTTTAGTTTGATATTCTCTCTTTTCTTGTTTCCTGTGTATACCTATTTGCCGCAGCACAATTTGTTCAAAGGACTATCCTTCCTTTTTTGAATTGCTTTTGCATCTTTTTCAAAATTGGTTGAGCATGTGTGTGTGGGTCCATTTGGATTCTTTATTCTGTTTTATTGATTTATTTGTCTATTCCTCCACCAGTAACACACTTCCTTAGTTATCATAGCTATATAGTGTGACTTAATGTTGGGTAAGATAATTCCTCCCACTTTTTTCTTTTTAAAATTTGTTTAGCTTTTTTAGGTCCTGTACCTTTAAAAATAGATTGAAGAATTAGCTTTTCTGAGTCCACAATAAACCTCATTGGTATTTTGGTAGCAATTGCACTAAACCTGTAGGTCAGTTGGGGATGATTGACATCTTTTCTATGTTGAGTCGTTTAAATGATAAATATGGCATGTCTCTGTGTTTACTTAGGTTTTCATTGACTCTTTTATTAGTATTTTATGGTTAGAATTCTCAGCATACATGTACATATTCTATTAAATTTACATCTAGGGATTTAATTTCCTTTAAAATAGTATATAGTATTTTATTTTCAATTTTCAATTTCTGCATGTTTACTGTTAATATACAGAAACATGCTTGATTTTTGTTTTGATCCTATATTCTGTGACCTTGCTGAAATTACTAGTTAGTTCTAAGAGTATATTTTGATTTTCTGTAGTTTCCCTGGGATTTCATACAAAGACAATCATGTCATCTGCAAATATGGATCATTTTATTTATTTCTTTTCAATCTCTATGCATTTTATTTATTTTCCTTGCCTTATTACAATGGTTAGAACATCCACTACTATGTTGAATAAGTCTTGAGATCAGACACACTTGCCATTTTAGGACAAAGCATTCAGACTTTCACCAGGAAATTTAATGTCAGCTGTAAGTAGTTTGTAGATGTGCTTTATTAGGTTGAGATAGTTCCATTTTATTTCTAACTTGTGAAGAGTTGTTGTTATAAATGAATTTGGATTTTGTCAAATGAATTTTTGTGTGTCAATTGATAAGAGCATATGATTTTTCTTTTTTAGGTTAATGATGTGGTGAATTACACTGATAATTTTTAAATGCTAAACAAGACTTGCATGCCTAGAATAAATCCCATTTGATAATGGCATATAATTAGTTTTATAAATTATTGAATTTTATTTGCTACTATTTTTGAGGGTTTTCACATTTAATTTTATGAGAGATATTAGTCTGTAGTTTTTTCTTATTGCTCTTTTTAACATTTATTTGTTTGTTTGTTTGTTTGTTTATTTATTTATTTATTTATTTATGTGTCTTTGGTTTTAGAATCATGGTAATACTAGTTTTAAATAATGACTTGAGAAATGTTTTATCCTTCCTCGCCCCCTCCACCCCATCCCCAGAAGAGACTGTGTAAATTTGGATTTTTAAAAAAAAGTTTGGAAGAATTCACCAGTGAAACCATTTGAATCTAAAGATTTCTCTTTTAGAGTGAGGTTTTAATTATTCAGTCAATTTATGTAATGGTTATAGAATTATTTAGATTGTCTTCATAAACTTGGCTAATTTATGTTAGCTTGTGATTTTCAAGAAATTAGTCTATTTCTTCTAAGTTGTTAAATTTATGATCATAAAGTAGGTCATAGAATTCCCTTATTTTATTCTAATTAACAGCAGGATTTGTAATGATATCCCATTTTTTTTCCTGATATTGGTGATTTATGTCCTCTCTTTTTATTTTGTCCGTCTTTTAGAATTTTACCAATTTTTTTGAAGAACTAGGCTTTTTGTTTTATTGATTTTCTCTATTATTTTCAATTTTATTGATTACCACTCTTATCTTTGTTATTTCCTACCTCTGATTACTTTTTGTTTCTTTTGATTTTTTTTTTTAATTTTGTGAGGTCAGAACTTACATTGTTTTCTTACCTCTCTTTTCTAATGTAAGCATTTAGTGTCATACGTTTCCTTCTCAGCACTGCCTTAGCTGCATTCCACCAAGTCAGGTCTCTTAAAATGGTCTTTGGAAAGCTGTCTCAATATGTCTTCCACCTCTAAGAGTCTTTAAGTAAGATTTTTGCCAACAGACAAGGGGCAGCTATTGGCCATCAGAACCAAATGGTGAGAATGATAGCAAGACGAGGAGCAGAGGTGAGTGGGGTCAAGCCAGAACTGAATTTGTTCTTCAGCATATCTGACTACAAAGAACTTTAGAGAGTAATGGTTGCTGCTTTACTTCTTTCTTTTGAAATCTTATGCAGGTTCCTCTCTGGCCCAATCTAAGCTGGGGCTACATAGGGAAGGGGATATAGGGAACTATGAGTCCCAGATTAACTAAACTGACAAAGTACAATCTACAAGAATGTATCTTTCATTAACTTGGCATTTATATAAACTATCTTAATCATATTTACTTACAAATAAAGACAATAGCGTAATTGTGCTTCTGCCTAATACGAAAGAACTATCCTGAAAAATCCCAATACATGCTAATTTTTTCCATATTGAGGAATTACAAAATACATGCTGATAAACCAAACTAAGTGCCTTTCCTGCAGCTATAGCCACTCTGTTAAATGGATAATGGCAAGGGTGACTCATTGACAGATTGAGAAATTTTGTCCACTTGACTTATCAATATCCTTCTTTATTGAGGTTGATGTTTGGTAAGCATTCATTCAGATGGGACACAGATAATTTCACCCCTCTTCCCAAAACTTTCTTGTAGCCAGTTCAAATTTTCTGTTCCTTCTGAATCCCTGATCATCTACCTTACTTGTTAGTTATTGTTCATGAATTAATGATGATCCATACCTCTGGATATAGCTTCTTCCAGAAATAAATGAACAACAATGTAGACTTTTCAAGGCCTATGCTACCCTTTGGAAGAATTTTTATTTACCTCTGCTCTTTAGGGCGACCCCTGAGTGGAGCAGTAGTGAGACAGCTGTCTGTTTCCAGGCATTAAACATGTTGTGTACAACCCTCTGTAGACTATGACTGAATTCTTATTCAATTTCCATGAGTCCACAGTGCAAATCAATAGATTAAGAAATGTAAGAGAAATGGGAGCTATGGCAATCTGAGCTGCTTGTTTATTCAGCTTATTTTTACCTCCAGATTCTTTTCTATCTTGATAGTGTATATCACTTCCATTGGATGGTGGGATATTTCTGTGCACACCAAAAATTATGAACTGGTAGGTCAAATAACATCTCAGTTCATGACAGACACCTCAATTTTCATGGTAAATTTTGTCCCATGGTCAGGTTGTCAGTCTCTACTGAAGTTCAGTAGTATGCCAAATATTTTTTCTTTCTTTCTTTTTTTTGGAAGGAATTATTTGCTTGAGATGAGAGCACAGTTTTGCTCCAAAATCCTGAAGGCTCCATACAGTATCTCTTTTGGCTACTAACTCAGCAATCACTGTCAAATCATTTCAGTCATAAAGCCTAAGTGTCAGAGTTGCTTGCACATGTCCAGAGACTTCATTTCTTATGAGTTCCATCCAAAATTGTCGGCCTTTCAATTTACTCAGTAAATGGATAGAAATATCAAGTGAAAATTTCATATATGTCATCTCCAAACTTTAAGGAGACCCACTAGGTTTTGTACTTTTTTTGAAGTGGTAAGAGAGGCCAGATGCAGAACTCTTTCAATGGCTATATTAACATACACTAGACAACTTGATTGCTAGAAAATTTATTGAGGAATCAGGACCCTGAATTTTTATTGAATTTATTTTCCACCTCCTGGGATGTAAGTGCCTTAAAAAGTTGTCAAGAGCAGTTGCTACTTCCTGCTTAACAGGTCCAGTCAGGGTGATATTATCAGTATAGTAGACTGGTGTAATGTCCTGTGGAATGAAGAGGCCATCAAGATTCGCACAGGCAAGATTATGAAATAGGGCTAAGTATGGATACAGCCTTGAAGTAGGATCACGAAAGTAAAAGGATAATTTTGGTGGTGGTTATTAACAGATATAAGAAAAAAATAAATTCTCTGCTCAATAACTACTTACCAGATGCCAAGGGATGCTTTGATGTGCAACAGCAAAGAACCCACATCTGGAACAAAGTTGCAATTGGAGCCAATACCTAATTAAACTATGGTAATTCTCATATATTTACCAGTCCTCTGCACACTCAAAATGAGCAATTTGGATAGGAATATGAAAAGGAATCACCACTTCTGCACCTGTCAAGTCGTTTTTGGTGATACTGTTCTTTGAAAGCTCTCAAAGAATGTCATATGTTTTGGGCTTTCTACTTCAGAAGGTAGAAGCAGTAATAGGAGATTCCAGTTAACCTTTCCTACCATAAAAGCCATCAGCCCACACAGCCAGAAAATTTGTTAGGCATTGCCAATCGCCAAGTATGTCTATCACAACTGTGCATTCTGGAATGAGAAAACAACCAAAGGGTGGTTTCAAGCACCCTCTTGACCTTCTCTGATACAAAATCTAACTAACTCCATTAATTACCTGACCTTCATAAGTCCTTAATCTGATTGTTGCACATCATGGCATTTTGCATCTCAGGAATTAATGCCAATTTGGAGACAGAGTCCACTACTCCTTTAATATCTAATGATTTCCCATTCTTTAATACACAGAAACTCTAGTAAATGGTCATAGGTGCTTTTGGGAGAGGCTAAGGGTAAGATTTACAATATAAAATTTTGGAGCTTAAGCAGGGCCTCTTCTTGGGAGAATCTGACTTCCACTTTATTTAAGAGGCTCAGGATCTCTGAGCTGGCTCAATTCTGAGGTTTGTGAGGGATCATAATTCTCTATTTTTGTGTTTCAGTTAAGACTTTTGTTCACAAGACCTAGGGCATTTCTGCTTATAAAAATCAAGCAAGAGTTTAGTAGATAGTCCACCTATTTCAGTCCTAGGGACATCATGATAAATTATCTAATACTGAAGATCTCTTTCTCAAAACTTTCTGATTAATACCTGGCTTTTCTGCCCATTATGTTAATCACATGAACCTTGTCTATGGCAGTTCAGTACTGTCCTTTGGCTTTTGTCTCTCTGATATCCCATCGTCTCCACTGAGCATTTTCTAGAGCCATTTCTGGCCCACCAATAAGAGCCACAGCAAAGCTCCGAAGACATCAATGGAGAAGATATAAAAGTCTGGGTCACGAACAAGGGAAAGTTAAGAACTAGTAAAGAGAAATGAAAGATGAATAAATAGAGATTTATGCTGGAAATGCTCAAGGCTTACTTTATTTAAAACAGAACTTTAGGGCTGGCCCGGTGGTGCACTCGGTAGAGTGCGGCGCTTGGGCCCTGCGCTCCTGCCGAGGGTTCGGATCCCATATAGAGACCGTTCCACTCACTGGTTGAGTGTGGTGCGGGCGCGACACTGAGGGTTGCGATCCTGTTACCGGTCACGAAAAAAGACAAAAAGGAAAAAAAAACAAACAGAACTTTATTAGCACAAAGTTAACTTTAAGGTAACAAGTATATTTATTGAGTGTAAGTTTTGGTGCAGTAGTTTTAATTAATATATTTCAAGGGCAATACACTATGTATCTGAACAATTTGGTTTTTTATAGTATTTGAATCCGGAACCCATGCTTTTTCCTATTACCTAAAATGTATAGAAAATGAACGAGCTATTGTGGAGAGAGTCACAATAATCCAATATCATCTTGATAAAGGACTCACCCCACTGCCACCCACAAAATCCCCCACACACATAAACTCCACCCACACCACACACAAAATCATCTAACAAGTGTGACACTTTTTGTTTCCAGACATTTAGTTTACCTTTTTTTTTCTTACCCCTACATGTGTTCTGTCTAAAGCTGCCCACATATTTGACTAACTTCCCAGAAAAAAGATTGCTCTTTTTGCTCTAGTATATGATAGGAAGTGTCATTTGCCTATTGGGTATTCCATACATTATTTATTATTTTCATTCCTCTCTCTATTTCAAGTGATTTAAGACAGCCTCTAGTGTCCCTACATTATTATTTAATTTTGTATCCTAATGTTCTGAAACTAGATATTCATGATCTAATGCCCTTTATAAACTATAGAAAATCAAACCTATGCTGAACTGGCATACTCTTCATCAGCCACAATATTAGAGAAATGAGTTGAAGTGCTCACCATGCTACTGGCTTATAATTCAAGTAAAATTCTTGTTAAATATCAGTGTCATAATTGTTTATCTCTCGTTTACTATGTCTCCAAGGTGGTTTAAATGTTTATTTCCTATTCAATCATTCTATCCTTCATCATGACAAAATAATAAGTGGCTAGTGAAGAGGAAAATTTGAGATAAACATCTATTTTATCATGGATATAGAACCCCTGGTATGAACAAAACTTTTGTTTTTAACACATCAGGATTAGGAATTTCATCAGAGCATTATATCATTTTATTTATTTATTTATTTATTTTTTTAATTTTTATTTTGTCAATATACACTGTATATGA
>NW_007727880.1:96272-120071 GCF_000696425.1 Galeopterus variegatus | reverse complement strand
TTCGGGTGAGGAGGAGCCACCGCCGCCGCCGCTGCTGCCGCCGCCGGGTGAGGAGGCGGCATCGCTGCCGCTTCTGCTGCCGCCGCCGCCTGAGCATTATATCATTTTAAAGTAGTAGGTTTTTTTGTGTTTGTTTGTTTTTGTTTTTGTTTTTGTTTTTTAATTTTCCACCTGCTCCTGAATTGTTACATGTAATTTAGAGTTATTGGCTGGCCACCAGTAATCAGTAGAAAAGTACAATTAAACCAAAGAAAGATGATACTCAGGAAAAACTATGAAATAAGATAGATTTTCTTTCTATTTTGTCTCATCTCTCCAAAATCCTAATATTGTCATTTTGCCAAGGGTCCCCTTTGATGTGTCTTCTCAGAATGCATTCCTCTGCTCTGGATGCCATCCCTGATTCAAAGCCCATTAATCATCTTCTATCTCTAATAAACCTTTCATGCTCTATACTTCATCGTTACTTTAAAAAGGCTTGGTTCTCATATATTTGAGGTAAACAAAATAGCAACAACAATAATCACAGCTAAATGTTTTCAAACTCCCTCCACCCCACTTTATCTCTCTTAACATCCAGATACATGCTTCTTGAGAGAGTGGATTGCATTCACTGAGTCAATTTTTTCTTCTCCCATTTAGTCCTCAACCATTTACAATCCATTACGCCCCACCCATGGCCACTTCTGCTGAAACAGAAATAGTAGTTACTATTGACATAATTGATGCAAAGAAAAGCAGTAGCATTCATTTGGTCCTTTCCTTGTTATTGATTGTCCCACACATTGTCACTGCAGAACACCTTCTAAACAATGTTACTGACTTTCTTGACATCACAGTCTTCTGAATTTTCCTGCTATCTCTTTGGCAGATTGTTATTATTTTCTGAACTCTGTCTTAAATGCTAATTCTTCTCTGTTCTGGGCTGCACACTCTTCCTTAATGAACCATGTGTTTTCATGATTTCACCTGACAGCTTTTGTGCTGATGTCTCCAAAGATGTTTTTAGCCCACTTATACCATTGCGTTCTAGTTCAATACATGTTGTTGCCTTCTGGATTTGAATGGGTTCACAATTTGGTTGGCACACAGTGAATCAAAGTCATCATGTCTGAAACAAATTTATCCTTCTATCCCCACCTACTTCTTTTCTACTCAAACTCTACTCATTTCCTTTCTGTTACCCAAACAGTAATTTTGTGTGTCATTCTTAATTTATTCTTTATCTTCTCATGCATGTGTCACCAAGTAATATGAATTACGCCTTTACAATATTTCTGGAATCCATAATTGTCACTGGATTCTCAATTTCACTTCCTTTGTTCCTTTGTCTCAACATGGAGGGAGGGAGGCAGTAACGTTGTCTTATCTACAGCTATACATCACCAAATTTTTAAAACTTCCCCTTGGAATGCAGAATAGATTTCAACACCTTTAATATATCTTCTTTACAGTTACATATCTCTACATTTCTCTGTCAGAATTTGTCATCGATCGAATCAATTAGAATTCAGTGTGGCTACATGTAAGAGAAATTCACCTATGATGACTTACATAATTTTTTATCTGTTTTTCTCATGTAATAGTTAACTCTAAGGGAGGCAGCCCAGACCTGGATAATATGTTAGAAGGAAACACTTCTTTCCCACTCTTGTTATTTATTTCATGTTTAGGGGAACCTATTAGATTAGCTTAGGCCTTTGGCATCTCTCTAACCCTTTATTTGCTCTGCTTCAAGTGAGCGAGTTTGACTCATCTCTTCCGTGTGTCTGCTTACCTCTATTTTTCCATGCTTTCCTTCTTGCAAGTGAACTGATCATAAGAAACAAGCAGTCTTCAGTGCTCCTCCAAGAGCAGGTTCTTACCCTACCACACAGGGATACCTGCCTTGGTCTAGCATTGCTTGCAGCTGGGTGGATAAGTTTACCTAATTGTGAGTTTTCATTAGCAAACTCCTTTGGCTGTCATGTAAAGCCACATAGTCCAACCTAACATCTATCAGTAATAATGGTGATAATAGTCTCCTTATCCTATCTTTTGTTTTAGTTCTTAATTTATGCATAAACCACAGGACCCTCTTAGAATATCAACAGAGTGAAGAAATCATCAAAAGCTCAGGCTCTTCATATCTATCTACCTTGGACTCTGTACCACGTGGCTTTCATCCTCAAGTGCAAAATATGGCTAATGCGTTTTCAGAAGTTTCCTCTACGTTCCCAGCAGGAAAGAAAAGGAAAGGATAGTATGAGAAGGCATATGACAACTGAACATGAGTCTTTTTTTCCATGAAAATTGTAGCTTTCCTGAACGTTCAACCTAATATACTTCTACTTTGTTCAGAACTTGGTATACATGGTCACCTCTAGTTTCAAGGGAGTTTGGAAGGAGATTGTAAATATCATGAGGAATTTTTGAGGAATAACTAAAAATATATATATAAGACATCTAGAACAGTTCATGGCACATACCAGGAACATAACTTTGTTAAGTGTCAATTTTTGCCAAGCTCATAGACAAATTATAAATAATTAGAAGGCAACTTATTAATTTAAAATTATAATCATTGTTCTATTCTATTATTGCTCAGGAAATTATTGCTTCATCTCTTCTAGTCAGTAAAGTCCCTCCTTAAAAAAAATTTATTTGAAAAAAAACAAATTAAAATCAGAAAATTAGTGTCTAAGAAATAATACTTAGTTTTATGGCAAAAATATTAATGACGTCAATGCTGATTCTCCTTAAAAGGGATAAACATTTAACCAAGTTTGAACAGTCTGAGTCTTTAAAAGAGGACATCCATTCCTTGACAAATGCTTGAACCTGTCAACTATTTTTCACTGTAAGTCTTTTTTCTAAGCCCTAACTTCATCAGGCATGAGGTGACAATGCAAGAGAAATATTAGGATGTGGTTTTAGGGTTAGGATCTTTGGAAATGAAGGCATGGAGGCTGGAATGAGCAAAGAAAGTTGAACTCTTTTGTGGTCATAAGGATTCTTGGGCTACTGTGCAGAGATCTGGAGCATGAATTGCCCTTCAGATTTGGCCAGATAGGGGCAGGAGAACCAAACTTTTCACTGCGATGTTAATAAGTCCTTGCATGTGTGCTGCCCTGGGGAAGAGGCATACCTAGTGGTGAGTCAGTGTCCTCCAGCTGAGGCAGTCCCCAAAGGGAAGGGACAACCAAGAGATACCTGCCAGTAGCAATTGCAGTAACTGTGTGGTAAGGCCTTCATTCTGTAAGGGCTTCTCAGTTGTGCAGCACAGCATCTAACGCACAGAAGGGTCATGGCAGTTAACGATTGTCTTAGTCCATTAATGTTGCTGTAACAAAATACTTCAGAATGGATAATTTATAAAGAATAGAATTTTTTTCCTCACCGTTCTGGAGGCTGGGATATCCAAGATCAAGGCACCAGCAGGCTCCTTTGTCTGGTGAGGGCTGCTCTCAGCTTTAAAGATGGCACCTTATTGATGCATCTGTCTGAGGGGAAGAAAGCTGTTTCTTCACATGGCAGAAGGTTATGGACAAGACATCCTAACACTGTGTGAAGCCTTTTTAATGAAGACCTTAATCCTATCCACAAGGGAAGAGACCTTATGGCCTAATCACCTCTTAAAAGCCCACCTCATCTCACTAGCACACTGGCAACACCTGAATTTTGGAGGCGACACATACAAACAATTGCAATGATAAAATACTTTCTCCACTCAGATACTAAGTGTCACTTAAACAAGATATACCTCCAAACATAGTTGCTATCCTGGATATAATATCTTTACTAGAACAAATGAACACAGACTTTGGCTCTGGTAATACATTTAATAATCTAGTACTTTCTTTTTAATCCTCATAAATAAATAGCATCTATAACAGTGTACATTTACATGGGAAGGAAAAAAGTTCACCTATCATCTGGTCCCAAGACTAAGTTAATTCCCCAGCTGTATGTCAAAGTTTGGTCTGAAAGTACTGTGATGAGGTTAACAGAACATATAATACCTAATATCCTGATGATATCAATCCTTGACTCTGTTCACATGCACTTTTGTAAAATTATTTTATGAATGAAAAACCACTATGAAATTCCTAATAAATATTACATATATTTATTGCATGTAACAGGTTATTATTACTATTATCTTTTGCCTATGTTATCATCTCAGCTGTTATTTCTCTTACTTGTCAGTCTATTTACACTTTGTGAATATGCCTTTCTGTTGCTTTTACTTCACTCTCTGCCTAAAACTAGAAGGCCTAAATGATAGTATGGAGAAAAATGATAATCTTATTTTACACCCAGCTTTGTCTGAAGAAAAATGGCAATGCGTACAGTGCTTGTGGACCTACAGTGGTTGTATGTACCTCACTGTGACTTTGTGAAAATTGGTTTGCTCTAATTTGGGCCTTTAAAAATATTATGTTATCCCAGTTTCCACTTACCCAGGTTAAAACTTCAATTGAAATATTTTATATTATACGCACACACTTTCAAGTTTTAGATTTATTAAGAGTTCTAATGTTTTAAAATATGTGATCATGACTTAAAAGATGAATTTAATGTATGTCTGTAAATCATAGCATGTATTTTATTTTGTTAAAAAAAAACACTTGCGTTTGTAACATGTTATTCTCTCTACATGAATAAGTTCAAATAGTTTTAATTTTATTACACAGTCAAATACAGGCTATTGATGTTGATTTCTGAAACATTAACTTTGATCTAGCAACTCATGTTTAATTTTTCTGTCCACTAAACTTAAATAAAACTCTAAATCTTACAATAGGGAGAACAATTAGTACATTATTCTTCTCTTCTGCTGGAAAAAAAAAAGAAAATTGCATTCTGTGATGGTTATAAAGTTACATAATTGCAGCCAACCTACATAAAACAAGAAATGAATACATATAAATGGGATATAAATATGATAATTAGGTATTAATTTATGCCCTTTTATATCTGTAAAATGTACAGATATATCATCTGATTCACTTTAGCCTACAACTTTAGGTGTAAACTATAATTTGAAGATATTTAATATTGTTTACAGTAAAATAAGATTAGGGAACGAGACTACTTAAGGTAAATCAATCATGGACATTTCAAATAAAAATATTATGTAAAGTAAACTGGTTCTGTACCAAAAGCCAGAACTATAAAAGTAACATTAAAAACAAAAAAATAAAATCCAAACCACCACCAACAAAAAAACATTTTTGAAACCTTCATGCAAACACAACAATAAAACTTTCCCGTAAGGTAGATTTCCTCTGGTGGCCACAGACAACAGAGAGTATTCTGGGGACCATCAATTAGGACAGAGAAAATTACCTTTTTTTCCCCACTAACCTCTAACTTAAACTTACATTTTCTTCAATTATGTATAGAGGATAATAAATCACAGTACTGTTAGTGGTGCCTGTAACTTTTTTCACTAAGCTTACTCACAGATATTTTCATATCCCATTACCTTAACTGCAAATATTTCCTAATGCCTTTATTCTCATAATTGTTTTGCAATGATGGTTATTATTAGATCTATCAATAATTTTTAAATTTAATACATTAACCAAGATGCATAAATATTATCTATAGCATGCTTCTTATATTCTGTCTTTCATTTTAATTGGATTTCCTTTTTAATAATATATATTATTTAAAACATTTAAACAACATTTGTTGTTTAAAATATTTATTCTGAAAAAAAGTCCATAGACTAAACCAGACTCTCAAAGAGGTAAAACAAACAAGCATATAAACCGAGAGCAAAACAAAAGACAAGCTATTAGATGACAACTTCCAGGTCAATTAGGAGTAGAGAAGTGTGTCACTAAATTGATGACTAGAAAATCTGGAAAATAATTACAAAATTTAGAAATGTCTTGCTTGTTTACTGTGCAATATAGTGTAGCTAAAATCTAAATTATTATGTCTGTGCACGTGAGCTGAGAAGAGGTGGTTCTCCACTGGGGAAGAGAATATTAGGGGCAATACAGAATGATATAATCTTTGAAATAAAAAGGGCAGTGCATGACATAATAATTAACTTGACATAAAAAAAAGTTCTGAGTTCACATAAATTTGGGTAAATCTGAAATAATATGTGTAAATGTATTAATATCATAATATATAAACATATTATGATATATATATGAGTATCATATGGCTTCTCAGAACTCTTAACTCTTTATTGAGCATTGTGATAATTAAGCATTTCTCAATATTTATTAAGCATGGCATCTTCTTTTCTCTGAGCATAATGTGATAATAGAATCCTATACATTAGAAAATTGTGGCTTACAATAAAAGTAGAAGTGGAAATTCTTCAATGGCTACTCTCCATCTTAACAAACAGTAAGAAGATAGAACAAAACAAGAGAAAGATCAATAAATAAAAGAGAGGACAGGACTTCAGGTCAATTACTAATGTCTCCAGAAAAGGTAGTAGAGTTTTCAATGTCAATGCTGGAGGCCCTAAAGGCTAGAGCAGAATTTAGTGGGAACTGTAGATTAAAAGCCTCAATACTGTGTTTTGAGGAGTTGACAGAAAGTTTGCTAAGAGCTACAAAGAAAATATATATCTATGCAAGAAGACATACCTAGCAAAATGGTTCAAGAGCAGGCTTAATAGCCCTGTCAGCCATCAAATACCGTGGCTGAGTCTGTGTCATTTCCAAGATCAACCGTGGTCTGTAACACTTGCTACTCGTTGCTAACTTTTAATTATCATTATGTGCTTTACTAGGGTTAATAAGACATATTATTAATAAGGCACACTCCATTTTACATAATAATATTTGTGATATGATCGAAATTCCTGGACCTTAAGAGAGAGAGAAGGTGAAAATAAGCCAATTTTGAGAAAGAAACTTGGTTGCTGGGGTTTAATTAATAGGAAGCTCGATAATCTGCAAACAATACACTGGAAGTTTTAACCTGGGTATTGAAGGTATTAACAGCTATAAAAATTGTAAATGCTGCTGTTTACTAAATCCTTCCAAGCAGAAAGCATACAGGGAACTTTACCTGTATTTTTTATCTATTTCTTATGGAAAGTTATGAAGTAAGTATCATTATAATTCACAATTTACAAATTGAAAAAACCTGATTCTTACACGATAATTTGTTTTAGATTATATGATCACTAAGAAGCAGAGATAGGATTTAATTCCATTTCTTATGATTCCAGACGCACTTTGAATTACATGGACAATCAGATATTATACAGAATTATGTATCTACACCATAAGCTGAATATATTTTCTTCCTTAAAAAGCTAAGTGGAAATATTTGTTTTATGTTGTTCTCATTCAATATCAACTTAATTCAGTTTTGCATCATAATTATCCCTGTCCCCAAACAGAATGTAATTTAAGGTCAGGTTTTATGTCTTTGTATTTTCTACTTCTGATCTACTAACATGTCTTCTACATAAAAAAAAAAAAGAAAAACATCTACCAAGAGTATATTGTGTTCACCTTTATACTTTCATTTAATCTGAAAATACGTAAATTTTATGTGAACGTTAATAAATATTGAACAAACCACCCTCACTGCAAGGAGTTATAAAAATAAAGAGTGACAACAACAGATATTTACACAACTAAGTCTTTTGCTGGAATCACATATAAGTGCTAAGCTAGAATTAAATAGGTAAGTCCTATTTAAATCAGTGATCATTTTGAATACAATGCTTCATAGATCATTTTATCATTTGCCATATGTTATATAATTACATAAATGTTGGTGTATGCTGTGAATATGCTGCAAACTAACAGCATTTCTTGTTTCTGGGGAGAAAATGAGAAATTAATTTGGCAAATGTCAAGTTCAGTTCATGTCAAGGTGCTTTTTGTGTCATGATCCATCATGAAAGATTAAACAGATATGTTCTACTAAACAGATCAATTTGGGGGCAGCAGCTGTGGCTAACATTCTTTTATTTGACAGATTCATTCCACCTGACTTCAGAGAAATTGCTAAGATGAGGTTTTCATAGTATGAGATGTTTTTATCTTTATCTTTATTTTTATTATTTTGCCTAATCCACTTAGAGTCGGTAGAAGAAAAGAATATTTTATTATACCGTGCATCTTCAGTTGAAAATAGTTACCATAGTAGTATTATTCATGCACCAATAATTAGAAAATAAATGTAAATTAAAACTCTATACCTCTAAGGTTTATTTCAATGTAAAGTGGTATATCTATAAACATCATGAATCATTCTGAAAGAACTATAACTTTATAAGATTTAAAAAGCTCACAAGGAAGATGGGTGCCAACAGTGTGCACTGTTTCCCACGGTGTACTAAACTACATATATTAAAACTGATTCTGGGGAAAAGAGCAGAATTTGTCATCCTCCACAGCCAATAAGCATTTTAAGTGTCTTATTCTAGTACCCTGTTGAATAAAAATGTAGCCCAAATTTCTCATCATTTTATATTTTATCTCATAGCTGTTTATTTGTCTCAGTTAACTGCTACAAAATGATTTCCCATGGCTACAGCATTTTTAATATTTTTTACAAAAAAAAGTCCACATATTTTTTAATAAGTTTGCTTAGACCCATTGTCACCCTCTCCCACAAATCAACCAATTTACACCTATTAAAAATCAACGACAGCAAAGCTGGGGCCACTAGAGCTCAGGAGAAGAGGAGGAGAGACCTACAGAGTTCATGAAGGCAGGAGAAGCCACAATGAGTGAAAGGAAGGGTCGCTCCTACCATTTTGAATCTCGGCTGCTTCCAGGCTGTCCCTGGTGAGCACAAGGAGCAAGAGCTGGCAAAAGCTGCTCCTGTGCCCTTCCTATGAAGTTGCTTGGGGGCAGCAGGGGAGAAGAGGGCCTTGGTGGCTCCTAGGCTAGCAAGACCACTAACTGGGTTTCTGTGAATCCACATAGGAGTGAGAGACCACAAACAACTAAAAAAGGAGCCACTCAGAAGCTGGTGACTGGCACATGGCTATTCTGTGGGAAGTGTTTGGAGTGCAGGTGGTGGGGGAGACAGGCCACTGTGGGAACATTGGGGCACAGCAAGGACAGCTGATCTGCCCCCCTGTCATCACAGGCCCACACTGTGTAGACTGGTGAAGAATATAGAACTGCAAGGAGAGCAGTTTGCTGCGAAGACTCAGGTACAGACCATAGTTTCTATACAACCCAGGTGTACCAGGCCTCACAAAACCTAGAAGTACATAAAAAGTCAACAATTAAAACCTGAACTGCACAAGAAAAAACTTCCCCAGGGAATCAGCAGCAAAGTAGCAATTTAGCTCAACTACAGGGCTCAAGTGCTGGTCCTCACAGGAAGTTCCCCCATTTTAGAAGAAAGCAAGGGACAGTGACTTAGTTGCAGTGCAGAGTTTAAGTAGTGAAAATAGTGAATAATCCAACACAGAACTGAAAGGAAAAACAAAATACCCACAGACCAGGGGCAAGGTTTGATGTTAAGTAGTAAAGGTCTCACTTCACCAAAGAACACCCTATAAAACTTAGAAGGATTGGAAGTCCTTGGGCCCCCAAGCTGGGGAGTGGGGAGAGCTGCGGGCCTCAGCTATTCCCCCTGACACCCCAACAAGCCCAGCAGTGACCACTGAGCTCCCACAGGAAACACCCTGGACTCCAGAGCTAAGGCAGTAAGGGCTTCAGTCACACCCCCCTGACATCTGCAACCAGCCCAGCGATGACTACTGAAGCACTGCTGGAAGCTCCCTGGTCTCCCAAGTCAGGGCAGTGAAGAGCCAAGGTCTTTGGCCATAGTCCCCTGACATCTGCATTCAGCCCAGCAAAGATCAAGCCACCACTGGAAGCCCTGCGATCTCCCCTGTAGGAATGAGGGGTGTACCACAGGCCTTAACCATGCCCCCCTTCTTCCTCCTTCTCCCACCCTATTTTCTAACCCCCTACCCCACTTCCCCTCCCACCCAATGGCTCCACAACTTAGAATGTAAAAACAGATGGAGCTGGGGACTGACCCCTTCTCCTGCAACCAGGCATGCCACCACTGCCATGGGGCCTGCCTGGGGTCCTGAAGTATGGAGCAGGGGACAACCCCTCCTCCTACATCCAGGCACTCCACTGCTGCCATGGGGCTCACCCAGGGTCCTGAGGTATGGAGTGGGGATGACCCCTCCTCCTACATCCAGGCAAGGAGCACTCCAAAAATACCACTTCCCTGTGGGTGGCCCACCACAGTCACCACAATATCCATGGCTGCCACAAAAGTGGCTAGACACTACAACCACCATGCAGATGGCCTGCCAGCCACTCAAGTGCATTGACACAAGGAGAGTCACCAGCAGAGACCAAAGAAAAGAAGAGGATGTCTCTCTCCACAAAGCCCATTCCAGAGTGATAGGAGAAGTATCTGCTCTACAATAATAGTGAGGGACCTGAACACATGTGTCTCAGCACTGGACAGATCATCTAGGCAACAAATCAACAGAGTAACCATTACTTTTTCAGAAGGAGAGAAGAAATCCAGGGTTATCAGAGTGGGGAGAGGGAAGCCAGAGGGGAATGGGGGGAGATTGGATAACGGGCATAAAAAATAAGTATAATTTATAATATTACATATTCTAATAATATTGATTTGATTAACATACATCAATGTTGAACCCCCAAAGTATGTATAATCAATTATGATTCAATTTTTAAAAAGAAAAAGAAAAATATAGATATGAACTTAAATGTTTTAAATTATCCTGAATTCCTTTCTTAAGCATTTGCATAACTTTTTCAAGAAAAACATATCATCAAGGCATTCAGCAACTTAGTTGTCTTGCCTGTGAGATATTTTCTAACAACCTAATAACAAACAAAACTTAAGATGACTTCAACATCTACATGTGTGCCAGTCATTGTACATAGGTTATTATCTTTAATTTTTACAATAGATATTATTGTCCTTAATATGCATATTAAAATGTAGACCATAAAATATTAAATAATTTGATCAAGTTAGATATTCAGCGAGTCATTAGATCTTAGTGCAAGATCATATATTCAGTAACTTGTGTTCTTAATCTCTGTAAGAAAATTGACCTAATAACAATCACCTTGTCCTTTCTACCTATGGCTGAAGTGAGGAACATGCAGTGGTCTTCTAATATCCAGAACTACATGTGCTACTCTTTGTTCCAAGTGGAGATAATTATGAATCCTTTGATATCTATTATTGAATTATGACATGAACTTCATGTCTAAAACCACATGTATAATTATTTCTAGTTATTTATTTGAAGGTTATACTACAGAGGTTTTACCTAAAGTTAATTTTATATAAATGTTAAATTTATATAAATTTTATATAAATATTAAAGCACTACTATTACTGCTTCTTGGTGTATATTCAGAAAATATTTACCCTGGGCCAGCCTGGTGGCACACTGGAGAGTGCGCCACTTGGGAGCATGGCGGCGCTCCCGCCGAGGGTTCGGGTCCCATGTGGAGACCGGTTCCCGCTCACTGGCTGAGCGCGGTGCGGGTGCAACACTGAGGGTTGTGATCCCTTTGCCGGTCCCCGGTACGGGCGTGACACCGAGGGTTGCGATCCTGTTACCGATCAGTAAAAAAAAGACAAAAAGGAAAAAAAAAAAGAAAATATTTACCCTAAATTATTTTTTTCCGAATCATTTCAAAAATCCAATAATGCTTTCAGGAGATTAGCCTATGCTTTAAAGCTCCAGTGATCCAGACGATCTCTTCTGGGATTTCAGACCACAGTTTACTGCTCCAAAGACAACATAGTACTTCTCTTAGAGAATGATATATTTATAATAAAATTTTAAAAATAAACACCATATCCATTTATATGTGTATACATTTTAAGACTGTAATAATGTCAGAAATATACTTTGTTCCAAATACTTTTTTAAATATTTTGATTTGTCTGTTTAATACATAAACCTATAAATTCACCACTTAAATGCAAATATGAGGGGCTGGCCCGGTGGCGCACTCGGTAGAGTGCGGCGCTTGGGAGCGCGTTGGCACTCCCGCTGAGGGTTCGGATCCCATATAGAAACCAGTCTGCTCACTGGTTGAGCGCGGTGTGGGCGTGACACCGAGGGTTGCGATCCCGTTACCGGTCATGAAAAAAGACAAAAAGGAAAAAAGAAAATATGAGAGTGGTATAGGACATTGTATGCTATTTTCTGTAAAGTACACAAGAAAAGCTGTATAATAAACTCATGACAATAAAAGCCTCCAGGGGTATAAAAATTGACAATGACTATTTTTTTAGGAAAAAAGCCACAGAGAAGAGGCATACATAATATGACACTGAAAGGAAACATCTCAGTTTATTTTTCTTCCCTTTCCCAGACAAAGCTAGAGAATCTCTGCTATGATCTGAATGTGCCCCCAAAGTTCATGTGTTGGAAACTTAATCTCTTTGGCCACTCCAGCCAAGGCTTAAGCAAGCTCAGGTAGGACTCAACCCGCCACTCCAAAAGGTACAATCCATAAGCCTTGGCAGCCACGTGGTACTACTTCTGCAGGCATGCAGAATGTGAGAGCTGTGGGGTATGGCTTCCTAGATTTCAAAAAATTACATGGAATTCTTGGAAGCTCAGACAAAATCCTCTTGCAGGGGTGAAGTCACCACAGAGAGTCCCCATAGGGCAATGTCTAGTGGAGCATGGAAGTGGAGCCACCTTCTGAGACCAGAACTGTAGAACTACCAGCATTCAACATCAGTCTCGAATAGCTGCAGGCACAAGACTTCAACTTGTCATAGCTGCTCGGGCTGAGCCTAGCAAAGCCACAGGGGCAAGGCTACCTGAGGCTTGGCGGGGGGGATGCCCAACCTCCCCATCCCCAGTGTGTCCAAGACGTAGGACATAGAGTTAGAAGAGATTATTGTCTAGCTTTATCACTTAATGCTATTTTTCCTATTGGGTTTTGGACTTCCTTTGATCCTGTTGCTCCCTTCATCTTGCCTACTTCTTGCCTTCTCTCCCTTTTGGAAGAGGAAAGTTTGTCTTATGCCCACCTACCATTGTATTTTAGAAATAGATGGCGTGTTTAATTTCACAGACTCACAGCTGGAAGGAATCTTCCTCAAGATGAAACATCACTTGACTCTCACCCATGTCTGTTAGATGAGACATGAGTTCAGATGAGTTGATGATTGATTTAGATGAGACATGGGTTTAGATGAGTTGATGCTGAAATGAATTAAGGCTTTTGGGACCATTGGGATGGAATGAATGTATTTTTCACTGTGAAGGGGACACAAATTTGAGGACCCAGTGATGGAATGCTACGGTTTATGCATGTCTTCTAAAAGTTAATATGTTGGATACTTAATTACCAGTGGAAAGAAGTGCCTAATAAGAGGTGATTGAGTCATGGGGGCAGAGCCATCATGAATAGATTGGCATTATTGTGGGAGCAAGTTAGGTATTGAAAGAGTGGGGTGTTACAAAATGAGTCTGGCCCATGGTGGTGCTCTCTCCAGAGCTCCACATAGGTTTCCAAAGACCAGCTGGTGGGCAATGTATGGGCATTTAGAAACAGGATTGCAGTTGATGGTAGGATGTACTATTAAAAGGGTTTTTTCCAAAACCAGAATATTCCCTACATATTCAATCATCAAAAAGTAAAAAAAGTTAAAAGTCTGGCAATTAGGCATTATAAAAAAGAAGTATTATTGCATTATGAATATTGTCTACAGATTGTTAGCTTTTTATTAAAGCTCTAAAATTATTAAAATTGAATAAAATTGTATTAAAGTTGTGGATTACCAGTTTCTGTATGGATTAGCTTAAAGATAAAATAAAGGTCAACTTATCAAAAGCAATCAAGGAAAATTTAAAAATAACTTTTCTGTTAGTTTGGACAGAAAGTTTCTGGATGTTTCTAAATTTCTAGATGGAGATGAGCATATAGAAGATACTGGGGAGTATTCTCCAGATTAACACCTTCGAGGGTATGAAGAAAGTAGAATTGGGCATGATAAAGAGTTGAACTGTAATGCAGTCACTTTGTTTTATGGAGAGTTCTGGAACTGAAATGACTTTTCAGAGTTGCCTCAACCTCAGGCAAGGGATTTAGGCCTTCATACCACACAGGGACCTGTCAGTGGATGCATGTTGTACCCTGGGAATGGGGAAAAGGCATTTGCTAAGCAAATCTTTTCAATGAAAACAATACTCTGAGAGGATCTCAGCTTATAACATTGTCAATAACACTCAGCTTATAAGATTGTCAATAATAAGGGCATTTGGATTGGACACTATAGCATCCACTATTTGAGTCCTTTGCAGGACTCAAATACATTTTCTTTAATAATGAGTTGTGGGAACTATTTACCCAGGATACTAGTTGAACTCTTTCTGGGGAAGCCTAAGAGAGTAAGATGAATAGGAGAAACTGCCATTGTTGTCTCTGCAGCTGCTCTACCCACTGGAGATTCCCTAATCCTTGGCTAGCACTTCTGTGTATCCGTATTCATTATACAGAACTTCAGTAACAAATTACAGCAAACTTGTTGGCATAAAATAATAGAAACTTATTCTCTCAGCTGTAGAGACAAGAAGTCTGAAATCAAGATGTCTGCTGGGCCAGCACCCCCTGTAAAGATCTAGGGGAAAATTCTCCCTTGCCTCCTTCAAATCCTGGTGGCTCCTGGCATGCTTTGGCTTGTAGCAGCATAATTCCAATCTCAGTCTTGGCTTCCACTTGGCCTTCTCCTTATGTTTCTGTGTCCTTTCCTGTATAAGGTTATTCTCCCACCCTAGTCTAGTATAGTCTCATTTTGTTCCTTGTCTAAATTATATCTGCAAAAACCTTATTTCCAAGTAAGGCCATATTATGAAATTCTAGGTAGACATCAATTTGGGGGAGATGATATTAAACCCAGTGCAATCTGCTATTTCCCACCAAATTCATATCTTCCTCACATTCTAAATACGTTTACCTCACCCCAAAATTCCTAAAAATCTTAATCAATTCCAGCATCAACTGTAACTTCAGAATCTCATCTAAGTATCATTACATTCAAAAGATCCCAAATCTCATCGTCTAAACCATCTAAATTCAATATGGGTGAATCTCTGAATATGATACCTCATGGGAAAAATTGTTCTTCATCTGTGGACCTGTAAAGCAAAAAAGAAGTTATCTGCTTCCAAAATGCAATGGTGAGATAGTCATAGGACAGACATTCTCATTCCCAAAGGGAGAAATTGGAAAAAATAAAGAGGTCTCCGGACTCAAGCAATTCTAAAATTAAGCAAATTCCCTTTGGCTTCAAGGCCTGAGAATTATCCTCTGTGCCTCAATGCCTTGTCTCTGAGTCAACATTTGTGTTCCTGCCCTCTGAGTGTAAAGCTGTGCCTTTGAGTTGGTCCTCCTTTTTCTTGAAGTTAGTTCTAGCTTCCATTTTGAGGGATTTGGAGGCTGATCAAGGAAAAATATGACTATGACACACAGCAAACTTTATCAGGTGATGTTTGGACAGGGTTGCATAAGAAAGAAAGTCCCTTCCAGTGTGAAAAGTCCAGAGGTTTAGAGTGGGGGGTCCACTCTTCATAAGGGTAGGGGACCAAGGGAACTCCCAGGAGAGAGAGGTGTGGGTGAAAGGACTCATGTGTCTAGATGATGTCACTCAGCAGTGCTCAGCAGCAAGTCTGTGGGTCAGAGAGCTCCTCAAAGTAGCAGATGCTTAGGGCCTTTTAACTACAAGACCCTATCTTATCAGTGGTTAATGACTGCTGTGTGAGGTTTCCCAGGATATACCATGCAGTAAGCTCTTAATGGCTCAAAATCAGCTTATTTGGGCTATTTCTAAAATAAATGAGTATGTAAAAATGGGAATGTCCACTGATACACTAAGTCCTTGAAGCCCTGAGTTATGCAGACTAAGAGCATATATTTTGCATTTGGGCAACTGGCATTGTGGAATGCTAGGTTACTTCTATAGGAATTATGTTTCCTGAATCCATCCAATAGAATAATTGGTGACACGGTTCCATATAAAAAGGTCATTTATTTAAGGTGAACAATGCATACTTGAGGAAGACATCCCAACTTGTAGATATTATCTACAAGTGAGACTATTAACTGAAACTCTAAAAGGTAATTTCATCTCTCCACCAGGCTGGATGCTGCTGAGTGGTATGTGATATTACAAAGTCAGTTGATCCCCTGGTCATGTGCTCCATCCAGCAACTCTTTTCCTGTAAATTGGGTTTTTTGATATTTTTCTATTTTATGTGGGATTCCAAGGTACTGGAGCAAACATTATGCAAGCCCTCAGAGAGTGGTGCTAGGTCAGACTCCATAGTCAGATAGTTAATTGATATAGCAAATATGTGTCATTCACAGTCAAGAGAAGTAATTATCCCTTTTATGCTAAAAGAATCAATATAATCAACTTGTGACCTAGTGGCTCCTATAACTTATTGAGAAATGGTGTCATATTTCACCAGGCTGAGGGCTCAGCATTTATCCCTATTGATGAAAAGGAGGACAATACGCAGTCTCAGTAGCTAGATTATCCTTGAATGAGAGTTCATGTTCTTGGGCTCAGAAATACTCCCCATTGCTGCCCCTGTGTTATGAGCACACTCTACCAGACCTGAGGGGGCTGATGACAGACGCTGTGTGACATCGACTGGCCAAGTCATTACGTTTACTTAGGTGTCTTCCGTGTTGGATGTTCTTTGATGGATGTTATGTGTGATATAAAGATCATACTCTGTGCACTTTTTCATATGACCATCTACATGTTTCCTCCCTAGACCTCTTAGTCACCAAATTTTCAGTTTTTCTTCTTTCAGGCCACTGATCAATTGGCCAAGTCGGTCACCATTAACCATGTATCAGTCTTACCACAGGTCACTTCTCTTTACATACAAATTGAATGACTGCACTCAGTGCTTGGAACTATGACCACCAGGAGGATTTTTCTCATTGCTTTTTCAGGCACACAAATGAATTAAGCTGTTGTACAATAGCAGTCCATTTTTATCTGTATTCAAAGGACAAGCCAACTTATGTATGAACCAAGCTCATTCTTTTTCTTCCTCTATCAGCTGGTCATAAACAACTACTCCACATGGCCATAAGTATGAGCTAAGGGAGAACCACTGGCAAAACTGTGGTTGATGACATGGTGTCCTGGACAATCTGTTTAGGGAGATATAATCTCCTATTGGTCTCTCATGCTCTCATGTGTCTTCCTGGATATGTCAAGAATGCAAGGCAATGACCACTCTTTACTTGTGCCATTTCTCAGGTTTGTGTTTGCAACAAAAAACCTCAAAGAATGAGGTAATGTTTCTCCCTGAACAAGCACCAGCCTTGTTTAAAAGAGGTGTATTCCCCAAAGTCAATGTTTCTCAGCTGTGATGCTGCACTGCAGGCACAGAATATATATGTACTTCCTTCTGCATAGTCACTCCAGGACTTGAGGGGATAAGAGGTATCAATGCTAACATGAATCTCATGCTGCCTGCTGTGCCATGAATAATAAAGTCATTTGTCTCTGTGTCGGTAGTCTCACATCCTTTGTCAGTATCAGGCTAACTTAAAAGGTTGAGAGCAGTGTAAAGTCCCAGCTCTATCACTTGCTCATGCATCTTACATTTGCCCTCTTTTCCTGCCTATGATTAACCCCAGATGTACTATTTTCACCACGTGTTAGATTGCTGGTAGGCCCCACTAATCTTACAATTTGTTCCTCTGCATTGCTAGTCTTTTGATAGACAGTCTGGCTGTATGGTCACTTTATTTCCTACAGTTAGGTTCTCTGTCTTGTTCAGGACCTAGTTGTATACCAGGTGGTGTTAATCAAACAGTGTTTATATCTTTGGCATAAATTATTTGGACTTGTAAATTTAAAGAATAATGAATATGCGTGTGTATGTTCACACACTGTTGAATCTTCGTTTATAAGATTTACAAATTGGTTTATGAAAGGCACACAATGAAGAATTTAAAACTGTAAAGTCTTAATTGTTGTGTTGATCGGTATTTCAGAAACCTCCTGACGCTTTCCTGATTCATTAAGGTATATAGAAACTAGCGAGATGTGCAATCAATGAACCTTAACTGCAGAAATTTCAATAGATACTCTCCAGAGATTATCTGATTAATATGTATAACTTATCTCAAGCTTTTTGAAAAGTAGAAACCTGTATGAATTCATTTTATAATAAAGAAAATTTTCCTTTAGCACAAACTCTATTATTTCTTCAATTTAATTAAGATTGGTAACTATCTCTAGTGGAATTGATTTCTGCAAGTGGTACATTATACTAACTTTTATTTTATCCTAATTATGACTCTACTTCAAATCTTGTACATCATCTAAGAAATGATATGATTTCCAACTAACTTTCTATTCACAATTTCAAGTAAAGGTAATAGAAACTAAAGCTTACACTGGTGTTAGTAAGACAAACAGATTGATCAGTATAAGGAGAATTTTAAAAAAACTAACAAGAGAGTACGGCACTTCAAGTTATAAATGAACAGAATAAAGTAAAGGTAATAGAAACTAAAGCTTATACTGGTGTTAGTAAGACAAAAAGATTGATCAGTATAAGGAGAATTAAAAAAACTAACAAGAGAGTACGGCACTTCAAGTTAGAGAATGCATGCTGTATTATTCCATTTTTATAAAATTCTAGAAAATGAAAACCAATATGTAATGATGGAAAGCAGATCAATGGTTGCTTGGGAATGCAGAAGAAAGAAGTAAGAGGAAATTTCGGGGGATTATACATATATATATTTTTGTTTTCATTTTATCGATGGTTTCAAACATGTATCTACATGTATCTACATCAATACAAACACACAATTATATCTTATAATTCAATATGTGTGGTTTATTTTTTCAATTTACCTCAATAATGATGCTTTAAAGTTAATTTTTTAAAAATCTAACTTAAGAAACTTCAAGATTTTTCTTGGCTGAACACTTTTTCCCCCTCTCAGAAACCATAAATCAAATGATAACAAGAAAGTCAAGGTTAAATAATGCCTTGCTATTGAAGTTAAAGGAGATGTACCAGTCACTGTGGAGAGCTTCATTTCAGATGCTTCATGAAGAACTAATTGGACTACATCTCAGGACAGTATGTAGATACAGACCACAGTGCAAATTCTGATAAATACTGATAAGAAACAGCAAGAAATATCTTCAAGTTTTATCTGAAACTGCTAATCAATGAATTGGCAATACTAACTTGATCCACCTAAAATAAGTTTTGAATAAGTTATTACTGCTAAGAGATTTGCAAAATGATAAAGAAAGTGCAGATACATAAAAATTGATATTTCAATTTATTTCACAAAATGTATTGTTTACTCTATGTCAGGAATGTTTTAGGCATTAGAGATAGCAATGACAAAAACAAAAAACATGACTTATGGATCTTAAATAATATTATTTTGATTATTTATCTAAGAAGAGAAATATATTTCATTAATATGTACACATTATATATCTCTCAAGTACTTTCCTGTTTTACCTGTGTAAGTAATTTGTTAAATAGAAACAAATACACATATTGAGGGCTTAGTTCATCACTATTAAACAATTGTTAAAATCACTTTGGTTGCTGGACCAAAACCAAATTGGGTTTTAAAGAAAATACTTTGTAACAACATTAGTACTATTTGAGGAAGATCTCATTTAGAGTCCTGTGGCCCTGTAGAACACCAAAAGAACTGATTTTGAAATGAGTTGTGTGTTCATGTGTGCCTGATGTTTGTGACCAGTGTAGTACTTTTTTAAATAACACTACAAGGAAAAGTCATTTTAAATTTTCTGATTCTCTTCCAGAATGTTTGTATTCTAAAATGTAGATTATATTTTAATCATTTATATTTCGTATAATTCTTAATACATAAGATTTATATTTATAAATTCCATGATTTATATTTTGTATAATTCTTAATAAATAAATTATAAAATAAAAAGATAGAAAAAAATAACATCCTATTATGGACCTATTGATTGTTATAGATACAACCATATTACTTCCGTGTCTGTTTGACATATTCGATTTCCTACAGCTTTGAGATAAATGAGTATATCATTTGTATGTTTTCATTTCCATACATTCATGCTCATCTAATAGTTTGTTTTCTTCACCAATTTCATAAATAATATCTGGGAAACTATGTAATAAGACATTTTCTTTTATTCCTATATAGAGTTTTCACAAATACTATATTAAAAAGTAGGACATGTAACCAAGGAGAAACTTGTTTCCTGCTTTCCTCTAATTTGCTCACACTTCATGTCTCACCTTTCTCTTGTGTTATGCTTGGAATAGAGTAACTGAATCCCTCCTACAGTTGTGAACTCCATCCATACTGAAAAGGTAATGGCACATTGCCTCCATGATCAACTTGCAGGTTTTCTATGAATAAATATTTCCTATGTTTTATGCTACAGAAATAGGTTTTAATGCAAATACTAATCCTTTGGAAATTAAATACACTGTGTTTGCTTGAAAATATTTCTATGTGATGTATAGTGGTTAAGAATATCAGCTGTTGGACATTTATCCCTGGATTAACCACCTGTGGGCTATAATTAGTAAGTGCTGTTAATATCCCCAAATTGCAGAGAGTTCTATATGAAAGATATTAACAAGTTTGGCTTGGCTACCAAGAAATAAATATTGAGATAATTTTCTTGTATTTATCATTTAAATACTATTCAATAACAATGTGTATTTTTGTTATAAAATATAGTCATTGTGGTAAATTGAAAAAATGACCATCTTTTTCTTTTCTGTGTATGTTTGTATTCCACTTTAGCGATGTGACTTTGCAAAATCTTATGTAAGGTGGTGGAGTTTATTCTTCTAGCCCTTGGACTTAAGCTTGACCATGTGATTTGCTTTAGTCAATGGGACAGTAGAAAACAAGATAGAAACCTAGCCGTGGCTTATTTAGTGGATTTGATAACACTTCCTGCTTCTCAAACTCTCTCACCACTATGTAAAGAAGCCCTAGTTGTCTTGCAGGGAGATTAAGTAAAGAAGGGTATCAGAGGTTCTGGTCATCTCAGTGTTCCCAGCTGAGCTGCCAGAGAATAGTTGAGTTGAACCCAGACTGGACTGCTGATTCAGCCTCTCAAATTTAATACTAACTAGGCTAATTTCATTAAACAGTTTATTTTTGAGCATTTGCTCTTTTGGAGTCAGGATCCTAGGTTATTTCTAGTTAAAGGGATTGTCAGAAGGGAAGGAAGACTAAAAATATAAATAGGAAATTAATATCAGAATAAAATTACATGGAGTTGTTTCTAGGTCTTTTAAATAGAGTTATAAACTATATACGTTTTATTTAGACATAAATAGGCAGAAATAAAATATCATGAATTTTCTACTGAAATTTCCAATTTTCCAGTAAACATTCACAAATACAGTGCTTTTTAGATTCCTCTGTCTTGCATTTTATACCTTCTTTCTTTTACGTTATAATTCCTGATTCACATTAATTCTTGGCATAATTCTGAATTAATATTGTGCTTTCTTTATCTCACAGTTTACTCACAATCAGTGCTCTCAAAATAATATGTACACTAACAGCATATATCTAATAACTAGAAATACTTAAGGGTTTTATTTTACCTTTTGTGTGTTTGTTTATTGACCACAATGCATTACTCAATTTGGATGTACAACTAAATTACTGAGTTTCGAAATCTCTTGGAGCATTCCCTTTCTGTACAGTCTGCTACTTGCTTTCTGGGTGCACATCTGTCTTCATTTTTTCCTTTTTCTTTTGTGATTTGGGTATTACCTTTGTATTTAAGTATACTTTTTAACTATGGAACATATTTACACCGTTTCAAAGTCACATTTACAAGACAAGTTACATCTTTAAAAGTCTAGCTTTTTGCCTTCTTTACTCCAGCCTATTTCTCCTCTCACTCCAGTAGATAGCCATTTTTAATTTTTAATATTTTATCCTGCCATTTCTAAAACCTATGAACAATTACTCTTACATGCACACATCTGACCTTAACCAGAGAAACAGTAACATACCATATATAGTTTTCTCCAACTTGCCTCTTTTCCTTAGTAATGACAAGTCCAGTAGCAATGAATCCCATATTGCTGTGGTCTTGAAGCACAATTCCTCAGAAGGGTGGGCTAGGGAATGTAAAATATGAACCTATAACATGAGCATATCCTCATATCAGATTATGATGATAAAATCAATGACCAACAGCACCATATTAAAATTAATCAGGGGCCAACTTGATGAGGATCCTATTCACTAAAGACAAAAATTATTTTATTAACCTCCGTAATAAGTATAGTAGGTTAAAACACATCACATGTGATTCAATCTGTGGTTTCATGATGAACAATACTAATTGGTCACTATAGTAAACGTGAAAAAAAGTGGAAAATTTTTTTGAAAACTGGTAAATTATTCAAACAGAACAAACAATTATTTTGCTTTTGAAACTACCTGGTAACCTAAAAGTAAGTAAGGAGAAGTATCCCAACTAGTAAATAGTGAATGGATGTTAGAATTAGAATATCACTATTTATGGGCCCACCCATGGCTCACCTGGGAGAGTACAGCGCTGGGAGTGCAGCAGCGTTCTCGCCGCGGGTTCAGATCCTGTATAGGGATGGACCGTGCACTCACTGGCTGAGGGCGGCACGGGCGACACAAAGCCAAGGGTTGTGTTCCCCTTACCGGTCACAAAAAAAAAAAGAAGAATATTACTATTTATAACGCCCATGAATTAAAGAATTGAGGAACTGATATCCAATGACTACTAATATCACTAAATGGAGGCAGACACACATAATAAATGTATCAATGTAAGAATTAATAGCCATTTATATAAACAATTAACTTATGAAGAAGACTTACTACAAATTTAGTATAGGCTAAGTCAAACCTCTGTATCAAAGTACAATTAATGGGGAATACCGAAGTAAGAGGAACAAGTTAAATAACATCTTGACACCCAGGTGCAGGGAGGGGTGCAATTAGCACACTCGGTGGTTGACTCCGCAGAACAAATGACCAGTGTCTTCACAAATTAGTTGCAAAGAAAAAAGCACAGATAGAGTGAGAACCTACAGATTAAGGAAATTTAAAAGTCATACCAAGCAATCACACAATTTGTGGACTTTTTTGGAATACGATTTAATCAAACTGAAAACAAAAATAATCACAAAAACACTTAGAAGTGAATTTTTTTTTTTTTTAAAAGATGCCTGGTAAGGGGATCTTAACCATTGACTTGGTGTTGTCAGCACCACACTCAGCCAGTGAGCAAACCAGCCATCCCTATATGGGATCCGAACCCATGGCCTTGGTGTTATCAGCACCGCACTCTACCGAGTGAGCCATGGGCCGGCTCAGAAGTGAAATTTTGAACATTGTAACATGAATTGCCTAATTAATGATATTTTTAAAAAACTGCTTATTTGTCAGGATGGATAAAAGTATTGTGGGTATGTGTTTTAAAGTTCCCATCTAGAAATAAATAACAAAGTATTTACTAATTAAATTTCTAACTTAAATTCCCATTTATTTATTTATTTTATTTTTTTGATAAATTTTTATTTTGTCAATATACAATGTATATGATTATTATGGCCCATCACCGACACCTCCCTCCCTCCTCCCTCTCTCCCCCCTTCCCCAAGAATGTCCTTTCCGTTTGCTTGTTGTAACAACTTCAAAAAAGTATAGTTGTTATATCTTCTTCCCCACCCCCACGGTTTGTTTTGTGTGTGTATGTGTGTGAATTAATTTGTTTATTTTTTAGCTCCCACCAATGAGTGAG
>NW_007727880.1:0-93445 GCF_000696425.1 Galeopterus variegatus | reverse complement strand
GTTTGCCTCGGGACTTGGGCCTTACCGGGAAGTTTCCTCTCTGGTCAGCTCTGTGAGTTCTCCCTGATCCTTGAGTTCTGTCCCTGGCAACTGGATCCTGTCCTGCTGGCCTGACAGGGTGTGTGAGATCTGTAAGTCTGGGCCTTGCTATCCGGGCGTTTCCCCTCTCTGTGTGCACACGATGGGGCCTCCCAGAGGGTGCGTCTTTTTTTCCGAGACTCCTCCTCCTTTGCCGGACCCCTCCCCTCCCTGTGCGCTCAGTACAGGGCTGGGGCATGTCCTCTGCAATCCTTGTCTCTCAGCCCCACCCGGCCCTGAAGGGGTCTCAGGCCTCCGCCACGGACACTGTGGGGGTTCCTGCGGCCCTGGTCAAGGTCCTCTCTGGGCCTCCCACCTTCCCCCTGGTATTGCGGCCCCCTGTGTGGTTGAGTTATCTCCCACACCAGGGCACGAGCACCCCAGGGGAGGATCCCACAGCACACAGTTCCTCTTTGAATCCCCCCAGCATGAGCCAGTTTGGTGCCCTCAGGCCGTCAGCTCTCCGGCAGGTTCAAGCGGGCTTGGGGGCACCCTGGTCACCCCTCTCCCAACCAGAAATCAGTCTGGGGTTTTTCCAAACTGAAGGCCACATGGTATCTGCCTCCCGAAAGCAGGGAGTTTACCTGGGGCCGAAGCCCCAGGTGTGGTGGAGTGAAAGTCTGGCTGGGATTCTCTTCCCTGCCTTCCCAATGCTGGCTGGGGGCTCCCCACACCACTAGCCCCGCCAGAGATTCGCGGGTGGAGTGGGATTGGTGGCCGGACCACAGGCCCCGGGGGTCCCCGCGCTGAGGCACACAAGTGGCATGGCTCAGTGAGGAGCCGCACCAAGTGAAGATGGTTGGCTTGCCCGATCTGAACTGGCAAGCTCTGCCCCCCACCCCGGAGAAAATGGAGGCAGTGCTGATGAAGGTGCCTAGCCTGGTGTGGTAAGCGGGGGCTGGGTGGGCCTTTGACCCCCAAGTGGGGCTGGACTGGGGGTCACTCACAAAGCTCCCAGAGCTGGGCCGGTCCCGCGCCTTCCTCTCTGTCTCTGCGTCGCTGCTGCCGTCTTTCCTGGCCTTTGTTGCCTCGGTCTGCTCGGTCTCCCGGCGCGGTTGTGGTGCTCTCAGGAATCTTCTTTTGCATCAGCCCTAAAACCTCGAGACTGTAGTTGCTTTTTTTCATTGTAGATTAGTTGATCAGTGATTTATTTGTTTTTTGTTGCTCTTGGAAATGCAAATAGTACTCTGGCAGCACAGCGCACACTTCTCAGGCTCGCTCTGTCCTCTGGCACGCTTGCTCCAGACCCGTCGCCATCTTCCATGACTCCCCAAAATTCCCATTTAGAAATAAATAACAAAGTATTTACTAATTAAATGGTAAGGTTTGTGTAATTTATTTCAAAGTAAAACTTTGTGAAAGTTATTGAGTGTTTGGATATACATGTGGGTTTTGTGAAGAGGAAGTGGGGTAAGGAGGATGACTAGTGGTACTGGATTGAATCTATTTCCAAAAGGTATTAATTTCTATGCTAGAATTTTATGTTTTATTCAAATAGAAAATGGAATTAGTCTCAAAAACTTTCTTTTTATTTTTTTTAAGTTTATGTATATTAATATATATATTTTTTACATTCTATGATGTTGTTGTGAAGCAGTTGTGTAGAGGGGGAGAACAGAAGGGGGAAGGAAATAGCATGGAAGAAGTAGGAAGGAGGAGGGGCAGGGTTGATGCCAGTGGCACCCCCCTCCTGCAGGGGAGATCAGGGGGTTTCTGGAGGTAGCTTGGTCATTGATGGGCTGGGAGCGGTTGTCAGGGGTATGTGGCTGAAGCCTTCGGCCCCCACTGCTCCAGCTCGGGAGCCCAGGACATTTATTGCAGTGGCTCAGTGATTATCACTGGGCTGGTTGTGGGTGTCAGGGGCATGGCTGAGGCCCCCAACCCTCTCTGCTCCAAGGCTTGGTAGCCCAGGGCAGTTCCAGTCTTCCTAGGTTTTACAGGTGTTCTTTGGTGATGTGAGACCATTACTAGTTAATGTCAAACTTTGCGGTCTGTGGGTATTTTGTTTTTTCTTTCAGTTCTGCATTGGCTTATTTCCCGTTCCAACCACTTAAATTCTGAACTGGAACTAATTTGTTGCCCTATGCTTACTTCTAAGATGGAAGAACTTCCTGTGGGGACCAGTACTTTGTAGTACTGTAGTTGAGCTAAATTACTGCTTTGTTGCTGATTCCCTGGGGAAGGCTTTTTGAGCAGCACAGGTTGAATGGTTGACTTTATAGGTACTTCCAGGTCTCATGAGCTCTCGTACACCTGGGTTGTATAGAAACTCTGGTCGGGGCCTGAGTCTTTTCACCAAACTGCACCCCCTGCAATTCTGTATTCCTGACCAGTCTCCACTGAGTGGTCCTGCTCTGACTGGCGGCAGATCAGCTGTCCTTGCTGTGCCCTAGTGTTCTCCCAGTGGGCATCTTCCTCACCACTCCAAACTTCCCATGGGATGGGCTGTGCGCTGGTCCCTTCTGATGACTCACTGGCCTCTGAGTGGTTCCTTTTTTTCTGTTTTTGTGGCTTCTCACCCCTATGTGGGTCCATGGGAGCCATATTAGTAGTCTTGCTGGGCTGGTGGCCACCAAGACCCTCTTCTCCGCTGCCACCTTCAAACAACTTCATCTGAAAGGCACAGCTTTGACTTTTGCCAGCTCCATGTGCTCAGAAGCTCCAGCCTTGAAGTGGTTGGGGCTCAAAATTGTCAGAGTGATTATTTTTCTCTCACTGTGGCTTCTTTTGCCTTCATGCACTCCTAGCGGCCTCAGTTTGGCTTTTGTTGCTTTTTAATAGGTGTAAATTAGCTGATTTGTGAGAGAGACAGAGACTGGGGACCATCTATTCCACCATCTGGACCAGAAACCCTCAAAAAATTTCCGAATAAGGATTACGATTGGTTTTTTTTGACAATTTTATTTGCAGTAACCTATCAATTTCTGAATTTAAAAGCCTCTTATCAGTTATTCATTTACTCATCTCAATTTGGAAACTGTATCCTATTGATTCTAAATATAAAATAAATTCCCATATTGTTCTTTGTCTTTCCATTCTGAAGACTGCAACTTTAGCCTTCTATTTGTGTTTTCTTATACTAATAGAATAGTCTATTAACTTACCTTTACTTCTTTAGATTCTCCCTCTTCTTTTAAATTCTCTGCCTCATTTTCAATTATCTTTTTAAAGTTCAAATTTGATCATGTCACTTTTCTGGCTTAAGTATTCCCCATTGTGTGCTGAATAAAGTCTGAACTTCCTATTTGTGATTTAATAATATATGTGATCTTAAACATATTTTCAGATCCATCTTTTGCCATATTTCCTCTATATGTTAACATGTAAATATAGGCACATTGTAAATGAAAAGTGTCAATTTTTTAAATCTCCTATCTGTTGAGAAAAACTTTGTTTAAACATACATTTCCATATTTTGCTGTGTAAGGGTACAACAAAAGCTCTAGGAAGTTTTAAAGACAGGATATAAAAGAGATTATTTTGAAAATATAGAATATTTTTTTCTTGAAATCTATTTAAATGTTGTATGCATTCTAAGTTTGAGAAACCATCTGTGGCTGAGGGCTTGTGCAGTTTTGTATTATCACCTGAGAACTGAGTCCTTTAACTGGCCTTAATCAACAATACTTTCAATCACATATTTTAAAATAATATTTGCAAAGAATAACTAAATTGAATTCTCCTTTTCTTCAATCACAATTACTGCAATACTTTTATAATCAGGATTCTTCCACACTTCTTGTCAGAGACAGTTGTCCTGCATGGAACACTGTTTTCAAAAAGCAATCATCAAAGCAGCCAGGTGGTACTAATCGGTATGAGAAAAAATGGTTGAACAGATAATGAAAGTAGAAGAAAGACTCATGGGGGGACTGAACAAAAAGGAGACTAAATAAAAAGCATTCCAGATAAAAGATTAACCAGGAATGATGTGGAGGGAGATTCTCCATCTTTTCAGTCAGGCCCTAGAATGCATCTCTGTAGAGAAATATTGAGAAGAAATAAAATGTTCTAATAGCTACACTCTTTATTCAGCTTAAATGTTTTGAAAAACCAGACAAAGGTCTTCTAAAGGAACATTCAGTGACTTCTAAGAATCACGAGAAAAGGTAGTTTTTGCTTGAAAATTTGGCATAGGTTAAATAGATTATAAATTGCACACACATTTTTTTGAGAAAATTATATATTTTTCATTTAAACTAACAACTTAAAAATAGCAAATATAAATAAATGACTTTGAAATCAAATAATAGACAAAGAAAAACTGAAAAATACATACTTAGTTTCTCAGACCTTTTACTAATGAAGTGTGTATTCTTGGCTACTGAAGAATCTGCATTGTCATGTGAAACAAGAAAACTGTCTGTGACTTAAAAAAATTCAATTTTGATGTATTCTGAACAAAGTATCTTCAGATTCTTTTTTTTAAATCAACAATTTTCACGGTGATGAGAATCTGAAGAAATTAATTTAAATGATTACTCATCTTTTATAAATATCTATATGATAGCTTGTGATTTTTTGTGAGAAGGCCCCAAAAGAGAAAGATAAGAAAAAAATGCAAGAAACAGTACTGATTCTCCCTAAGCAAATGATTGGTTGACCTAGTAGTATTTAATAACACTGAAAAACGAAAAATAACTTCAACATAACAGTTGGAGAAAGCATTAAGTTATACTTAATACAACAGGGCTTATCAGACCTTTGGTTTCTTAAGCCTTTCCTTCCTGCCAGATGAGAATCTTTGGCTGGTGGATCTCAGGAATTTGCATTTTAAACAAATCCTAGGTTATTTATGTGTGTACTAAAGTTTGAGATAGCTTTCATAAGATATTCTAGTTATTTCATTAAACTGTTCCAAGTTAACTGGAAACTCATAGTTTATGTTTTTCAAACCACAGAATTTTATTTTACCAACTCAGAGTTTCAGCATACCAAATAGCAGTTGCCTCAAAGCTGCAAGGGACTTCCTCATTTTACTGGTGCATTTATGGATTACTTGAATTTTCTCTGTCTCTGCGTACATTTTGTAATGAAAAAACATTTATGGATTACTTGAATTTTCTCTGTCTCTACATACATTTTGTAATGAAAAAACATTTTTTTCTAACAGGTAATTCTCTAAGACAATTCACAGAAGAGAGCAATGTATCAATCTTTATCACCTTAAAGCTTCAAACATCCTTTGAATTCAAGATAAATATCTCACCATCTAGTTCAAACTGAGCTAAGGACTAGAAGACAAATCATGTGTATTACTTAGAAGTTGCAGTTGGGAGCATGAAGAGCTATTTTAATATGTTGCTGGATTGTCCTTGATAGAGTTATTAGTGTTTGGGATTTCTTTCATGCTTATCAAGGTGCACTGAAGAGAAGGATCTTTGGTGCCCCAGTTTCTCTGAAATCAGGATAAGCTTTCCCTGCAGTAGTGTGTAGAGTACATTTTGATACATGGTTTGCCATCAGGGGTGGTCAAAAAGGACGGGGTCTGGTATGTGTGGCACTGATGCTAAGGTATAGAAGACCGACCAGCTATGCCTCCTTTTCTAGGTACTCACTACTTTTTATTTCTGTTTAATGTTACATTTATCAACAGCTCACATTAAGCTGTAAGGACACATTTTTCTTCACAGGCTCAGGCAGGCAAACACTTGTCCTTTTTAAAGTTTACTATGCTAAAAATACATAGGATACATGGAAACAGTGGAGCTCTAGACCGTTCTTTTGGATGATCCCACTGTGATAAGTGCTATAGTGAATGAACTAGCAATCCAGAGGTCAAAGAAGAAAGTACAAATTCTCAGAATTCCTTTGATCCAAGAAGTAGCTCACAGAAAATAACTCAGGTTTGTGTGTGGGTGGGTGGCAGTAACACACGTCATGGCCCAGTCGAGATTCCATCCTAGAAACTCATAGTTTTTAAAAGTGCTAATAAAATAATACCAGTCTGAAACCTTAAACTTTAGGACATTAGCTGTAAAAGAAATATGACATCTGAAATGCGTTGTCGAACCCAATGTATAGCAATAATACAAAAATATGGCCATTTGAGGTCCACTTTCTTCATAGATATAATATAGACATAACATTACAATGTTGATTCTCTTTTTCCAGGGATTCTATTACTAAGACTTTATCATGGAGAAATCAATCTGAGACGAACATAGATATTCTTATAAACAGATTCTGAAGGCAAAAGTATTTACTATTCAAAAGTGAGAAACACTTAAAACAATGAAAAGAAAACATAAATTAAACTATGCTACATTCGTAGGATGAAATAGGGTACTGAGTAAATATCAAAATAATGTTTTCATAAGCATATGCTAATGTAAAAAGTATTTATAATATATTAAAGAGAGAGAAAGAGAATGGCAAGTTTCAAATTCCACAGATCTGTGCCACTTAACACTTAACATTTTATATTAATAACATGTTTCATTAAGTAAGGTTCTTCAAGGAAACAACCAGTGGGCACGCACACACACACACACACTCATTATTTACACATATGGAGAGAGACAGAAAGAGACACAAACACAGACACAGAAAGAGAGACAGAGAGAGAGAGACAGAGACGAAGAGATTTTGAGTAACTGGCACACAAAATTATGGAGTTAGAGGGACTGGCAAGTCCAAAATTTGCAAGGTGCACCAGCAGGCTGGAGACCCAGGGAAGAGCCAATGCTATGGTTCATGTCCAAAGGCTATCTACTGCCAGAATTCCTTTTTAATAGGGGAGGTCAGTCTTTTGTTCTATTCAGAACTTCAACTGATTGAATGATGCCCACCCACATTTTGGAGAGCAATTTGCTTTACTTAACTTACAGAAATTTAAATGATACTCTCATCCAAAAAACACCTTAACAGAAATATCAAGCAAAATATTTGACCAAATATCTGGGTACACTGACCCAGCAAGTTAACACATAAAATTAACCATCACGGATGTTATATATGTTGTAAATATTGGGTAAAATAAAAGATACTATTAAAATTTATTTCATCTATCTCTTTTACATATTTGTATGTATCAGAAAATTTAAAATTACATATGTGGAATTATATTATATTTATATTATATTTCTATTGGACAATACTGTATAGATGTTACACAAGTAACTGACAATAGTACTTATGTGGGGGTATCTTTTAAAGTTTTATTCTATAAAATATTCTGTTCAGTAAATAGTCTAAACTTAGCAGATATTGCTGTTAAAAATAGAGGAAAAACAATGCATTACAATTTAATATGATTTAAATAATTATTTTCTGATAACAAGTTTTGTAAATTGACAACATGATAAGTCTTAGAATTTCATTTTTTGATTCCTTCGAGAGAAAATTCAGTTGAGTAAATAAATTTTCTTATAAAACTTCAGAAAAATTTTCCTAGGCCATCTACTATACAATGATTTCCTAACTCTAAATGCTGACAGTTCCTAAAAATTTTATTTTTTTAGTTAATGCCAAATACTGTGACATTCAATTCTAAAAACTGATCAGTACCTTTTAAAATTGTGGGAAAAAATTCTCTAGTATTTAGGGGAAAAAAACTACCATGAACTTCTATTTTTTTTCATTTTGAGATGTATTTCTCCACTTACACTTGTGTATCTTCCAAGTTTCTTATTCTTCCCTTGCTCCTAGAATTATGGTGGTGAAGATGGAATTCTGCTGCTGGTATTCTGGCAATTTGTATGTGAAATTTTACTGCAGAATAAAATCAATTTTAAGTGCAAAACAGAGCCTTCTTTATCCTATAATGATTGATATATTAGGGTCTGAGAAAAAAAAGAAAAGCTAGGTTAATTAATTTGCTGTACGATTAAAACTAGCACTTTTTAGAAAAACAGATGAAATATGTACATTGAATTAGGTTTTACAGACTTCATTTACAGACAAATGAAGTTTGGGGTAATAAATACTTATGTTACTTGAAAGTTTTATTTCCACTATATTTATTATTATCAAAAATACAGTGAAGATTAAGTGAAAACATCATTATATCTAGAAACAAAGTGATTCATTTAAAGAGTTGAGTATTAAGTGGTTTACTGCCAGTCTCGTATTACCATATGACAGTGTTAAGGAAGAAGTTATTAGAAATGTCATCACCATCATCATTATTTGGGTCTCTGTGGGTAGTGGAACAATTACTACTGAAGCACTTTGAAAAACAAATAAAGGTACTTAGAATTTTACAGATTTTAAAATCAAATTTATAAAATTAGTAAGCCTAGTTTTGATATATATAAGAACTCGAGGTTTTGACAGACTCCAGGGAGGTCTCTCTATGATCCTGCTTCCTGGTATTCATACCCACGTGTGATCACCTTCCCTTGAGTGAGGGTGGGAACTGCAGCTTGCTTCTAATCAACAGAATATGACAGAGTTGATGGGTGATAGCATGCCACTTCTGTAATTATGTTGCATTATATAAAGTCTTCATATTCCTCGCAGACAGGATCTAGAGACTGTCTTTCCCTATCTGGCTTTGAGTAAGTAAGCAGGCAGTTTGAGAGTTCCCTTTGAAAAACATCTGAGGACAGCTTCTGGGAACTAAGGTGGACCTCCAGCTAATATCTGGCAAGCAGTTGGTACCTCAGTCCTACAGACCAACAGATACAAGTTCTACAAACATCCTCACTGTGCTTAAAAGCAGATTCTTCCCCAGTTGAGCCTTCAGATGAGAATAGATTCCATCTTGCACCTTGATTGCAGCCTTGTGAGAAATCAAATAGAGGATCCAAATAAGTAGTTCTCAGACTCCTGACACATAGAAACTGTTGAATAATAAATGCACATCGTCTTAAGATACTGTCTGTGGTGGTAATGTGTTAGGCAGTAATACCGATTTTGATACTACTGGATTGCCACTTTAAGAAATACCTAATGATGTGGAAGTAACTTTGGAACAAGGCAGTAGCTGAAAGCTCGAGAAATTTTCAAGAGCATGATAGACTATTACCAGAAATCTGAACTTTAAAAATGCTACCAGTAAGAACTCAGAAGCATATAATATGTTTTTGGAATCTGTGGGATGGATATTTATTATGTAGTGGCAGAAAGTTTAACAAACTTGTTGCACAAAATACATGAAAAGCAGAACTTTAAGTGGTGAACTTGGATATATAAGGAGATTTTCAAGGACAGTATTAGAGACCTACTGGTTTCTTCTTGCTGGCTATCAAAACTTGCTAGAGGGGAGAGAGAAATTGAGAGAAGTACTATTAAACAAAATGGAAATAGGACTTGATAAATCTGAAATTTTTTAGGATTCCCAAGTAGCAAAGGATGTTACATTTTAGAAAATGGCTTTCAAGCACTGCACAAGCCAAGGATTGCTTGTACAAACTTTTCCTAAAAGTTCCAGAAGTTCAAAAGATCAGTATTCAGTCATACAAAGGGTCATTTGAAACTATTAAGAATGTGCCTCACACATTTTCTAAATAAACCATAGAGCCTCTGGAAAGCTTAAAGGTGTTGTTCCTTTAATAAGGTGTAAAACATGACTACCTTCAATGAAAAAGGAAGGTTGACTCAGAGGACAGAACCTCCATAGGGAGGTTGACTCAGTAGGGCAGGTAAGAGTCATGAACGATTCTTTCCAGCATTGAAACCTAATCAATTAAATATCAATATTTACCCAGTTGTATTTCAAAACTGCTATAGATCAATGATTCCTTCATAACTCCCATTTATGAATGGAAATGTTCATAGCTGTTATCCTACACCTGCCCCACCATTGTATGTTGCATGTATAGGGGTGGGGGAAGGCACATAACTAGTTTGTTCAGTTTTACAGATCAGTGAATCAAGAAGAATTATACCTAAGGGACTTGATTTAAATCATCAACTTCAAGAAGCTGCTATAATCAAATTATTATGACACTTAGGAGGGACAAGAATCACTGGGAAATTGAGTGTGGACTGTGGCAGACAGATTCTAGAGTAGCTCTCCATGATTCTTGTCTGCTGGTGTCTATACCTTCGTATAAACTAATCCACACCTGACCCCATTCCCAGCCTTTGGGTAGGTGGGATGCTAATTTCATCACTGAAGATGGTAAAATAGTGCTCCTGTGATTATGTTACATTATGTAAGGTTCTATATTTCTAGCTGATGCTAGAGACTCTCTCCCTAGCTGCCCTGCAGGAAGTAAGTGGCCACGTTGGGTGATTAACCTGTGAAAGTTCTGAGGGCAGACTCCAGCCAAGAGCCAGCGAGAAACTGAGGGCCTCAGTCTTATGTTTACAAGGATACGAATTCTGCCAACAATCTTAGTTAAACCGGAAGTGTAGTTTTCTTTATTTGGGATTCCAGAGAACACTGCATTCCAGTAGATTCCTTGATTACAGCCTTGCAAAATTCGGAGATCTAATGCCCAAACTCCCGACCTACAAAAACTGTGAGATAATAAATGTGTAATATTTTAAGCCACCCAATTTGTGTAATATGTTACACAGCAACAGAGAACTAACCCAAGATCCAAAAAGTGTTGGATGAAAATCAATTCCTACTACTTGCCAAGCTATGATTTTGCTAAGGGTATTTAATTTCTTCTATAAATCTATTTCCTCACACAGAAAATCAGAATATTGACAACATAGCTCATAAGCTTTTGCTGTGATAGATAAGGTATTTTAAGTGCTTAGCTCTTTAGTTTAACAAATGCAGTACAGTGGTAGTAATAAGAGTAATATTAATGGGCTCAAGGTTAAGACACAAGCTAGCTGAGATCAGGGTTGAGTCTTCTGATACAGGATTATTTCAACTAAAAAAATAGCCATTCTGTTTTTGTTTTCATCTGAGGTAAGCCAATCCCATGAAGCAAAATGACAATTTCTCCACTGGTTAAAAAATGATAGATAAAATACACAATAGTGTATGCTAATAAACAAAAGCTAAGTAAGAGCCAAGTTAATCTCCTGTGCAACAAAACCTAGAGTATAGCTAAAATTTGTCTTTGACTGTTCAGCTCCATATATTTTTAATACTCAGAAATTCATAAACACAATTAAGGTTTTCAGAATATTCTTCAAAAATTATGAGTAAATTATAGAGTGACAGAAAAATGTTGAGAGAAGATTACTAAATTAGATACATGAATTTTGTATGTTCATTAATGTGTATAATACAGGTACTGTGTTGATGCTAATGATTTTGGCAATGTTTGAATATTTAGGTTAAAAACAAAAGTTTGTTGCAAAAGTTTTTTGGGTGAAGGCATACAAGCTGAAAGAAGTAATTGAAAAATACCTATGTGATAGATACAGCTTATTAGCTCACTCTCGTGCACCTTACCATACCTGAGATTGAAATGTTAAAGACTCGGGCTTCCCAAACTTCTGTATAATTCATATCTTGCATGGGACAGAACTTCGGCCAAGTAACTGCATGCAGAACAAATTTCGAAGGCAGATATGGATACTTTAGGTTGAAGGTCATGCCTTTGGTGCAGTGTTATAGGAACTGCGGCAGTTGAGATGGAACAGTTCTGAATTTATTAGCTAGCATTGTGAATGTCACAGCTGCGTTAAAAATTTGCTTGTGGGATGGTAAAAAAAGGAGTGTGGTTTTAGAGCCAGCATTTTTGGTAAGGTTTCCTGATTACTCAGCTTTGAAATCTTGGAATATACCACTGTTCCCTTGAAACACTGTTTGCTTTTTTGTTCTGGGAGAAATACTCTACTCAGGCAGCTCTTCCAATAAATGTAAACCTCCTTATCAGCAATAATAGAAAACATAACCCTATTATTCATAAATAATAAAGACCTGAACATTTCTATTTTTTTGGTTATATTAGTATCAACATGTTAGTGTGCATGTATCTAAAAGCATAGAAAATATATACTCAGTGGATTTAAATAACATAAGTAACAAAATTGGCAAATGTAATGAATTAATGCAGAATATTTTCAAAAAAAACAGGGAAATAGAGTAAAATCCAAGCTCCTAGAGAAAATATATTTTATTTAAATTCTTAGAAAGTTTATCCACATTGGATTACCATATGGAGGTAAATACTGAAGACCAAAATAAAGTTTACTATATTATAAAATGTTTAGGTCTTAATTTATCGATTTTATTTATCATGTTTTTGCATATGTCCATAAAATTTCATGACCAGGAATCATTTATTTCTACAACAGCAATTTACATATAGCAAATTTTCTTCTTTATTATAAAGTCAAAGACAAGAGTTATAACTTTATTTTTTTATTTTTATTTTTTTTTCCTTTTTGTCTTTTTTACTGACCGGTAATGGGATCGCAACCCTCGGTGTCGCGCCCGTACCGGGGACTGGCAACGGGATCGCAACCCTTGGTGTTGCACCCGCACCACGCTCAGCCAGTGAGTGGGAACCAGTCTCCACATGGGATCTGAACCCTCGGTGGGAGTGCCACCGCGCTCCCAAGTGGCACACTCTCCAGTGCGCCACTGGGCCGGCCCTATAACTTTATTTTTGAAAAGCAAATCTTATGGGAATAAAATAAGTGGAAAAGTAGTAGATAATGGCCACATTATTCATAGGATTACATTTCTAATTTTTGAGAATTTGAATGTCATTTAAATATGTATACCATCAATTAAACCAATTGAGTTAATGACAGTGATGACTCTGTCTGAATATTAATTCTTTGTCTACTTTACAACTAAAAAGGTAAAATGTATCTTTTACTCATTCACTTTAAAACAGTTTTTTTGGTTTTAAAAATAATGTCTTGTTTTTTTTTTCAATGACCGTCAGATGAAACTGATGGAAATGTTCATTTGCATTGTTGCAATGTTTAATAGCATTACCCTAGTGTGCATGTATAAATCTATTTATCTTAGATATTTTTAAAATATTATTTTAGAAAATATGTTGAGTTACTTTTTCCCATGTATTAAGCTTTATATTTGAAAAATAAAATATTAAATTTATATGAAAATTAAGAGAGTATTTCATGTCTTAATCATTTTTAAAAAGGTTTTTTCCACAAGTGATTAAAGAAATTTATCAACTAAACTTGAATTCACTTATTGAATGAATTTTCTGATAAATTAACATCAAATATTGTGTAATAATTTATCAAGGGAGATTACACGATGACTGTATTATTTTTTTAACTGTGTAGTAATCATCTGAAGTCAATACTTAGTGTTCATTTTATAAATTAGAGCCTCTAGCAATATATTTAATACTAAATATCTGTATGCTTTATTAAGTGGCCGGAGAAGATAATGTCTCTGAAAATAAAATACAATTTATAATTTTAAAAGAGAGAAATGTTTATTCCCTAAAATTTTATTTGTTATTTATTAATAGCATTAAAAAATATATACTACACATCAACTTTCACTACATTCATACAGGAATGCAAAATTAAAAGAAAAAATGCCAAACATATTAAACTGAACTAAATGAACCTGCTGACATTGCCATTTTAATCCATGAGAAAGGCAACGACATACAGTTTAACCTATTACAATAATCAAAATGTGATGAGAAACACTAAATTTTAAGTCTTGGTGAGAATTAGTTTTCAAAAAAAACCAGCAGAAGTTGTTCTTTTTCATTTCTTCCAAAACAAACTGAATAGAGAATGATGGTCTTTAATGTCTCATGTGGCTGAGTAAGAAAAGCAGGTATCAATGTGAATTCTGAGAACTACTTATAGCCTTTATGTTCGACTCAATTCTAACAGAATCTCTCATCAGGAGCTATCTCATATTTAGCCAACATTATTTTATATTTTATATTTTATAACTGAACAAGCAAATGAGATAGGAGGTGCTGTTTCCTTGGGTTCTGGTTTCAGGACACACCACTGGGTTTCAAGCTACTCCCGGAGGTCTCATGCCCGTCCTCTAAGCCCTCCCTTAGAGGAGAGTTACTGTTGCCTGTTGGACCTGTTTTCAGCACCAACAAGGGGAAGTTGAGACCTCTGGGGGAGTTGACTTATGCAAATCTAGTGTCTGGGCATGCTCAGTGGAGGGAGGTTAGATAACCCTAATAGCCGAGCCTGCTCAGTAAAGGGAAGTTTATCCTTTGAATGACCTTCCAATAGAGGTGCTAAAGAGTGCAGAATATTCTTGAATATATTCAGTGCATGTGATAGAATTTGACCAATGAACATGCCCTAAAAGGAGACCAACCAAGCATGTGTAAGACTATGTTATAAAACTGGTAACCACCCCCTTAGCTGAATATTTATTACATAGCATGAATGTGTATTACATAGCAAAATTATAAAAGTGGACTCCCAGCAGAAAACAGGGCTGCTGCTCACTCTCTCTTGGGTCCAGCCCACACAGCCTATGGAGTGTGTATTTCTTTCTTTTTGTATGAAACTCACCTTTAGAAGGCTGCTGTGCACCCTGGGGCCAGCCTACTCTTTGTCTGTAAATGTGTACTTCTTACTTTTGTATTAAACTTGTTGCAGTTGTTGCTTCTTACTTTTACTTGCTGAAGTTGTATTTCTCACTTTTGTATTGAACTTGTTGCTGGTTTTCCTGCAGCCAGCCTGCACTTTGCCAGTTGAGGTGTGCATGCTTCCTTTTGTTATCAAACTTACTTTCAGCAAGCAGATATTCATTCTCTTGAGCCAGCCTGCACTCTGTACTAAACTTTAAGTGTGTATTTCTTACTTTTGTATTAAAGTTGGTGCAGGCCCTGCTCAGTCTTTGGAGCTAGGCCACACTCTCTGTGAAATCTGTTAAACCTGTTCTAACTTTCTAGTATGACTCTGCTCTTGAACTCTTTCCTGTGGCAGAATCAAAAACCTGGCAAGAGGTCAGGATGGGTTGAGGCTGGCCATCAAGCCTCCACACACTCTCTCCTCTGGCATCAGCCAATAACATCATAATATTTATGGCATAAGATAAAATACAATTATCAAGGAGTTGTCCCTGACATTTTAAAAATTCCTTTGATAAAATTATGTTTGTACTTCTGATTTTCATAGACACTTGCCAAATAATCTGCTTCATACTACGGAATCAAATGTAATACATATTTCCATTAAAATCCTACATGGATGTTGCCCTTTTCAGTTTTATTCAGAATAATGTTGTTAGGTATATATAAGGCTTAGGTTTACTCTGTAACTACTTATGCAGTTTATCCCTATTTTACACAATTATTTTAGTTTAATAATAGTTGCCTTCTGAAAATTTCGCATGATGGAAATGACCATCTACTTAGACAGACTATGAAAATTAACTTAATCATTGATTGACATATTCCATGGAGACAAAATTTTATCACTTCTAATGCTGCAAAGAGCATTATAACCATGCTTATTCAACTTATAGGTTTTATTGCAGTTACCCAAAATCTAAAATGAATTCTTAATCAAACTATATGTAAGAGTATTGAAGGTAAGGAATTTTATACTGTAAGGGGAAAGCAAGATAGTAAAACCAATGTCAAGATGTTTCCAAACTCATTAAAATCAAATAATAAAGAGGTACCTTGTATAAAAAACATTCTAAATGATAGATTATATTATTATATAAAAATTAATTGATGTATAATTGGATATTTCTTAACTCTTCTTTGGTAGCAATGAATTTATAAGCAGAATAAATATACAAAAATCACTGCCTCGTTCACTGTGGAGCTTAAACTCTAGAAGGGAGAAAGATGTAAGAAGTGAAATATATAAGTAAAATACGTAGTATGTTAGATGATAAAAATACTGAGAAGGAGCATAAATCAAAAAGGAGGAGGAAATTTCTAGGAAAAAGCTATTCCAGTTTTAAATATGGTGGTCAGCAAAGACCTCACTGAGGAGGTGATATTGAAAAAAAATACTTTGAAGGAGTTGAGACATGGAGATAGAAAAGTACAAAGAGGAGGCCAGCCAATTAGCGCACATTGAAAATCAAGGTGCTGATAACATTCAGAACTCCACACTGGCCACCACCAAAAAAAAAAAAGAAGAAGAAGAAGAAGAAGAAGAAAAGGGAAGTAAAAAAAGGGAATATCAAAAACAATTGTCCTGAAGTAGGAGCATATTACAAATAATTATTATTTGTTGGAAAATATTACAAATTATGGTCTTTAGTCTATCCTTCCTAATGGATTAAGACATAAGTGAAAGAATCAAGTATGACATCTGGATTTGTGTCCAAAGTGGCTGGATAACTCTTTAATTTACTGGAAATGAGGAAAACTGAAAAAAAGCACAGTTTACAGAGGTCAAATTATTCTCCTTGATGACAATTTGAGATAATTTTAGACACCCTGCTTGATCACCACCCTTCATGGCAGTTTTCTCCAGAGGTATCCACTCTGCAGAAATTGACAGTTCTTTCTGTGTACATGTATATGTGTGTATGTATGTTTGTGTGGCTTATATGTATAAATATATTTATATACACACTCTTTTTTTAAAGGTACCCTAATACTGAATATGCTTTTATGTTTATGAATCATGCTGTTATTTTTTTATTTATTTTTTGAGGCAGGGAAGAGGAGTGGGAACTTTCTGAAGCATTCTAAGCTTTAACATTCTCACTCTCCTCTCCGTATTAATAGTGATTTTTACTTTAAACCATCCTAGCATTTCAGTGATACATTTTACTTAATTCCCGATTTTTAAACTACGTTGGATAGATTCCATATATAATTATTGTTAATAAATTATTGTTAAGATGCCAGAAATTATTCACAAAATATTAATAAATTATTTTGGTCTCATAACTTGCTTTCTTGTGTCACTGTTAACAGGCTCAGAAAGTTTAGTATCAGCATTATACAAACTCATAAAAAGAATAAAGTATATTGTCATATTTTTCCCTGTACTGTAGTGGTTTGTGTTGGAGAAATATATTCTGTTATCTGAATAAAATATGAATTATCTGTAAATAAGAATATACAATCTGACCTTGTGTGTTTGGATGGCAAATAGGGGACTGAAACAGGTGATAGGAAAGTAGATATTTCAATTCTAATTTCATATTTTTACAGTTATTGAGTTCTTCAGGCTTTTATAGTCTCTTTTGTAATTTTTATCTTCTTTTAAAGTTTAGTTTTGGCTGCAGATTCATTAGCATAATATTGCATAGGCTATTGTCTTGTAATTTTAAACACACTTTCTGTAATTGTTATTCTTCATTTTATTCATTTGAAATTCCAACTTCCTTAACCAAATATGGAAAAATATATCTACTCCATTAGTGTTCTTAAAGAAAATCTTGTTTTATCTAATTTTTAATTTTTGTTTTCTATTTATTTCTTATTTTTAATAAATCATTTTAATGTATTATATTTAAGTTGTTTTTACATTTTTAGTATGTTTGTTTGAAATTTAGTGTGATTAATTTTATTTAGTTTAAATAAATTTTTAATGCATAAATAGCATTTTTTAATAATAGTGTTATTAGATAATGCACTGTCACAGCAATGCTAAATAATTTGTAATTTTTACTTTAATTTAAATTATTTTCTTGTACACCCTTTGGTTATTGTGTTAATATAGCAATTGTCTTGAATTTCAGTCCTAAAGTTAGTGTCTATATAATTATATAAATATGTGTATTTTACATATATACACACACACATACATACTATATACATGCATATATATCTTAGGAATATATTTGTTCTTTTTGGTATGTTTTAATTTTATGATTTTCCTCTCTGGAAAACAAAAATAAAACAGTCAAATTGACATAGTAAACTTAGGTTTGTTATCATAGAGAAGAACAAATATAATTCAAGTAATATTTCACTTAATTTCTCTTCTCATAGTGAATTCTAAATATGGGCTGGCCTGTGTACAGTTATAGAGTATATCATGGCTACTTTTAAGTTATTTGACAAGAGTACACAAAGAAACTTATAACAACAACCAAAAATAAAACAAAATAATACATGTATGTAACAAAGCCCAGCAACCTTAACAAGTCAAAGAGGAAACCCCATAACTTTGAAGTGATCTGTGAAATAAATGAATCTTAACATATCACAAGTATATTTAAATTATATTGTGTCTCTTACATAATATTAGATAGCATCCATTGACAGTAAAATAAAGTTAAACGTCTATAGCACGGCTTATAAGGTGCTTCAGGTTTTGGTTTTTGTATTCATCCAAAATCATCCATACATTTAGACAACTTCACTCTTGATGCTCCCAATGATAGACACTGCTAAACTGCCTACTTATTTTTCCCTTCTTTATTTCTAATGAAACATAAATTTGTTTATGGTATCAATGTGCCGAGTTTAAAACATTAAGTAAATTTTTCTATATATTTACTGCTTGTGGCTTTATAAATAATCCTGGCTAGTGAGATATGGGAAGAGCTCTCTTGGGCCCAATAAAATGTTGAAAGATACCATAATCTTTTTTCAAAAAAATGTAACATCTTTTAATATCTCAGTTATTCCTCAGTGTTCGCTGTATGTTCTGTTTCCTCTACCCAAGTAGTACCTCTGTTCTATTTGGGTAGAAAAGAACATAAAATTTCTCCGAATAGTACCTCTGTTCTTCTCACAGCTAATTTCTTCTCTAGTACATTGCTTAAATGTCTCTACTTTAGAAAGGCACTATGAAGAAAGCACTCTTTTTACATTTTTTTATCATATGTAGTCTTCATTATTTTACTCCCTGTAGTATTTCTTTAAAACATTTATTAAAACAAAATGCTTAATTTTTCTCCTTCCTTATTACATAACTATATCCCTCATTAGAATATGACAGTCAGGGAATGTCTGTCTTGTTACTTTTGTTTTCTTATTGCCTAGCAGAGTATTATATAGTAGGTGTTTTATAAATTATTTTGTAATGCATAAATTGATGAAAGCCATTTTGTGGCTAACAAAGATATTTTTACCTAATATGATAGTTCAGTGTCTCCTAATTTAACAGAGAATATTACATAGAAGTTTATACTTCATGATAGAAGAAAGCTAGCAAAACCAGAATCACCTACTTTTACCTTCCATTGATAAGAGCGTTGAAAGCAGAACAAGGCAAATATCACTTCATTCATATTGATTAATATTCTGCTAGATATATGAATAAATTTCCACTTACCATAATTCAGGAAGGCCATGAAGAAAAACACAAGAACCATTTGGTAAAAGTAGAAAGCAGGGTATGTGTATAAACATTAACCTTTAGTATCTTCCTTTTTAAAAAATTATACTAGTCTGAAGGTGAAATGCAATCTTTCTATTGCAAGGCAGATTTGTAGCTACTTCATAAATACTTACGTTCCATAACTGGGCTATCCAATCAAGTCCCCATTTCTGACCTTTTGTAGCAACATTTTATGACAATGAAGAGAAACTTCTTCCCTATGGCATGATGCAACTCTTGTGGTTAGAAGGAGATACTTCTGGAAATGGTGTGGATATAAACATTATGTTAAGGGAAAAATGGCTTTCATAATATTCTCATAAACTTTTTTTATTAAGTGAAATGACTAGGTAGCCCATAGCAGGGATGCACAGAATATCTGTCATGAATCAAATATAAAAGAAGATCAAAGAACTGGATCAAAAGGTGTATACAATAGCCAGAACTTTAGGTTTATATCTGAAATTATACTTCTAATAGCAGTAATTTGAGAAGGGCCAACCAGAAAAATAAATCTATGAACTTTTTAAAATGACTGTTTTCCAGGTTCTGTAAGCCCTCTCATGTTAGAAAGGTAAGAGAAAAAAAGTACCATGAATACTTGAAAAGAGTTAGCAACATAAAAGTCAAACATTACAGGAAAAAGAGAATTTGAAAACATATTTAGTCATTTTAATTTTTTTAAAAATCTGATTAAAATTTGGAAAATTATGTGTGCTATAAAAGAATAAAATAGGCACTGACATGTGGCCAAAGACTCTAAAAGAGCCGCTTAGAGAAGCACAAATATATCAGTTAGGATACACCTATTGTCGATGTGTCTCTGCCTGTGGTCAACTGGATCTAATGTATCTTCTTAACTAGCTCAACCCTGGAGAGTATCCCTTATGCTGTGCTGTAACCCTGCAACTCAGAGTATACAGGAAACTTGCCAAAAGTTTGCATTATGCCTCCCAGGTCACTTTCAATTCCTTTGTTTTCCTATTGGTTTAACTGTTTTTCTTTTATTTTTAATCATACAACGAATAAAATACACTAAATTTTTGAATTAAAAATGAAATCACGTATTTCTGTTTTATTGGTATCAATTTTAGAATTATAGGTGAAAAATGCAGAGGTATTGGGAAGTTAAATGTCTTTTTCAGTATAGTTTATCCCTACAAATACCATGGTATATGTTAAAATAATTAATTACAGGCATACCTCAGAGATATTGCAAGTTCAGTTCCAGACCACCACAGTAAAGCAAATATAGCAATAAAGCTAGTCACACAATTTTTTGGTTTTCCAGTGCATATAAAAATTGTTTACACTATGCTGTAGTCTATTAAGTGTGAAATAACATCACATGTAAAAAAAAAAAAAGCACATATCTTAATTTAAAATATTTTATTGCTAAAAATGCCAAAGATCATTTGAGAGTTCAGTGAGTCATATCTTTTTGCTGGTGGAGGATCTTGCCTCAATATTGATTATTGTCAACTGATCAGATGGTGGTTGCTGAAGGCTGAGGTGGTGGTGGCATTTTCTTAAGACAATAAAGTTTGCCACATTGATTGAATCCTTTGCAAAAGATTTCTTTGCAGCATGTGATGCTATTTGATAGCATTTTACCCACAGTAAAACGTCTTTCAAAGTTGGAGTCAACACTCTCAAACTCTGCTGCCGCTTGATCAACTAAGTTTTTGTAATATTTTAAAGTCTTTGTCGTCATTTCAACAATGTTCACAGTATCTTTACCAAGAGCAGAATGCACCTCAAGAAACCACTCTCTGGTTTATTTATAAGAAACAAGTCCTCATCCTTTCAACTTTTATCATAATATTGTAGCAATTCAGCCACATCTTCAGGCTCCACTTCTAATTCTGGTTCACTTCGTATCTCCACCACATATGTAGTTAACTTTCTCCACTGAAGTCTTGAAATTCTCACAGTCATTCATGCAAGTAGGAATCAACTTTCCTAACTCCCATTAATGTTGATCTTTTGACCTCCTCCCATGAATCGTAATTGTTCTTAATAGTATCAGAATTGTGAATCCATTCCAGAAGGTTTTCAGTTTTCTCAGCCCAGATCCATCAGAAGGAATCACTATCTATGGCAATTACAGCCTTATGAAATGTACTTTTTAAATCATAGGGTTTGAAAGTCTAAATTATTCCTTGACCTATGAGCTGCAGAATGGATTTTGTTGTTTTAGCAGGCATGAAAACAGCATGAATTTCCTTGTATATCTTTATCAGAGTTCTTGGGTACCTAGGTGCATTGACAATCAGCAGTAATATTCTGAAAAGAATCTTTATTTCTGAGCAGTAGGACTCAACATTGGGCTTAAAATATTCAGTAAGTAATGCTGTAAATAGAAGTGCTGTCATCCAAGCTTTGATATTCCATTTATAGAGCATTGAAAGAGTATAATAATTCCTCCGAGCCTTAAGATTTTTGGAATGGTAAATGAGCACTGTTTTCAACTTAAATTCACCAGCTGTGTTAGCTTCTAACAAGAGAGTCAACCAGTCTCTTGAATCTTTGAAGCCAGGCCTGGACTTCTCTCTAGCTAGGGAAGTCCTAGATGGCACCTTCTTCCAACATAAGGCTGTTTTGTCTATACTGAAATCCTGTTGTTTAAGGTGGCCACCTTTGTCAGTTATCTTAGCCAGGGCTTCTGAGTAACTAGCTGCAGCTTCCACAACAGCACTTTCTTCACCTAGCACCTGCTTTCTTCAGCCTCATGAACCAGCCTCTGTTAGCTTCTGTCTTTTCTTCCGCAGCTTCCATACTTCTCTCAGCCTTCATAGAATTGAACAGAATTAGGGCCTAGCTCTGGATTAGGCTTTGGCTTAAGGGAATGTTGTGACTGGTTTGATCTTCTATCCAGACCACTAAAACTTCTTCCATGTCAGAAATAAGGTTGTTTTGCTTTCTTATGATTTGTGTGTTCACAGAAGTAGCACTTTTACTTTCCCTCAAGAACTTCTCCTTTGCATTAACAACTCTAGGCCTGTCTCAGCTTTGGGCATTCCTTTCTCACTAAGCTTAATCACTTCTACCTTTGATTTAAAGTGAGAGACATGTGACTGTTCTTTTACTGGAATATTTAAAGACTATTGTAGGGTCTTTAAACCTATTTCAATATTGTCATGTATCAGGGAATAGAGGCTCAAAGAGATGGAGAAATCGCTGGGCAGTGGGAAAGTCAGAACACATACAACACCTCCCAATTAAGTTCATTGTCTTACATAGGCATGGTTCATGATGCCTCAAAACAATCACAGTAGTAATATCAAAAATTACTGATCACAGATCACTATAAAAGATACAATAATAATATTAAATTCATAACATTGTGAGAATAATTAAAATGTGACTGTGAGGAAAATGGAGTTATTTTAGTTAGGCCCTTTTGCCTCATATCCGGCTGAGTATGATTCAGCACATCCGTTGTAAACAAGTTATGTAAGAGTAGTGTTAGTGCACATGTGCGCCCATGTACCCCTTGGCTCGTTCCCGCTATTGTGTACGCCCATGTACCCCTTGGCTCGTTCCCGCTATTGTGTACTTTCCATGTATAAGACAGCAGCTCTGAATCGCTGGCCGATGGAGCTCGTGTGAGCAATAAAGCATGTCAACTTTGCCAGTGGCTACTCGGTTTTTCCTTTGCCTACCTGGTCAGGATCTGCACAGGATGGGGCAGAGGGGTCTGTGTCAACAGTGATACAGAGACACAAAGTGAGATATCATTGTTGGAAAAATAGCACTAACAGACTTGCTAGACTCAGAGTTGCCACAAACCTTCAATTTGTAAAAATTACAATATCAGCAAAGTGCAAAAAAGCAATGTGCAGTAAAATGAGATATGCCTGTATCTGCAATCATTATAAAGAGAAAAATACACTATTGAAACTCTCTGCCACTAAAGTACTATGGAACTTGCAGTAAGTCAGTTAATGTTTCTGTTCTTCAGTGTCTCTCCTTATAACATAATGACATTAACTAAATGATTTCAATGTTCCATGACATTCCTGTGATTTAGCATAAATTTGTTTCCCACTGAATAGTTTGCAGCTCCTGAAAATTCTTTTTTCCTCTTTGAACTTATTTAAATATACTAAATTACTGCAAAATCAGTTGATACAGATTTTTTAGAAAAGAAGACTCAGAGAAATACTGGTGACTTAAGTATCATATACACCCACAACTTCTAATAAATATGCAGCATAAAGCAGATGTACAAATTTTTCTCTTGGTAATATTTAAAATATAGAAATTTAAGAAGCAATAATCACCATTCACTAAGCCCTTAAATTGCAAGATTAAGGGCAGTCATTATTCTTTTTTTTCCTCATTACTAGTAAAGCTCACATCTGGATTTTACATGCTTTTTCTTCAAAAGCCCAAAGCTGTAATCCCTTACAATAATATTGCACCTGTGAATAATCCATGTATGCTATAAAAGCATATCATTGCTAATTCTTTATTACTACAGTTATTCATACGAAACTTGATATTATCTGATAAATGGAGGATGATATTGAAATGGATATAAATTTTGGAGTAAAAAACACACAGATTAGAGTTCTATAATTATATATTAATATCCACTTAAGACATTCAGTGTACTGTATGGTAGGTGTACAAAAGTAAAAAAAAAGCCACCAACTTTAGATTCATAATGTAGTTAGTTAGAGACACAAGTAAACAAATTCTGGTTTCCTTCCTCTATTTTTTGTTAATGTTTTCTGTTATTTAGATTTCCAGGTGTGTGTGAAAGTGAATTCTCTGCACCATACTTAACTGATAATGAGATTTTTTAAATCAAACCTACACAGGCACTTAGAGATATTATTAATAGAAAAGATAGGAGCTTCTCTTTTTTTAATATTTATGACATACACAAAAACCAGAGTTGTTTTTGTACATTGTATTATTTAATTCTTACAACTCTATGAGTGATGCATTAATTGATGAGAAAATACATAATGAGAAAAAATATTCAACTTGTCCAAGGATACAGTCAAAATTTGAATTCTGATTGCCTTCCCTCAGAGTTGGAGACATGATATTATACCACCTGTGCATCTAGTCTTTATCGCACTTAATACAATTTTCTGTTAATTTGACATCTTACTACAACTCTTCTAGGTGCCATTCAATGCTTGCTCGAATCTTGAAATAGATATAAAATGCAGAACGAGGAAAAAAGTATTGTCAATTCACTGGGAAGAAAATTGTCTTAAGATTATGTAAGTTCCTCAACTGAGTATTTAGAAATACTTTATGATTGGCTTAATAAAAGAAGGTATTAATTTATGTAGCATGCTCATTAATTATAATATTTCATAAGTGAGAAAGAACTTGCTTTGTGCATTTAACACTAAGCTTAAATTTGGGGCTAATATTAGGAAAGCAGATACAAAATTTATGAGAAAAGTTGAATATGATCCGATGATCAGATATTCTTAAAGAGAGGGATAAAGTGACTGCTAATATTGAGAAAAAAATTTTTGTTCTCTTTTTTTCTGAATAATTCCAACTTCTTTCTTTTTTTTTTCCTTTTTGTCTTTTTTCATGTCCGGCAACGGATCGCAACCCTCAGTGTCGCGCCCGTACAGGACCGGGACCGGCAACGGGATCGCAACCTTCGGTGTTGCTCCTACACCTCGCTCAGCCAGTGAGCGGGAACCGGTCTGTATATGGGATCCGAACCCTCAGCGGGAGCACCACCGCGCTCCCAAGCGGTGCATTGTAGCAGTGCACCACCAGGCCGGCCCTCCAATTTCAAAGATAAGTGTCTTTTAGGGAACAATTATTTATAACTAATAGAAAAAAAATGAAATAGGTAAAAATAGGAATACAAATCTATAAAAATAAGATAAAAAACAATCAAATACAGGAATAGAAGGTTCCAATAATGCTGAGAAAAATTGTACATAACTTTAACTCGATTCAGAGGTATGTAAAGAAAAAGTTATAAATAAGTTTTTACTTTATATTACTAGAACTTTAAAAATTGCAAAAATTACATGTTATATTTTACTTAAAATTATGCAATTAAGAATTATTATGGGGGCCGGCCCAGTGGCGCACTGGATAGTGCGCTGCTTGGGAAGCGCGGCGGCGCTCCAGCCCGAGGGTTCGGATCCCACATGCGGACCGGTTCCCGCTCACTGGCTGAGCGAGGCGCGGGAGCAACACCGAGGTTTGCGATCCCGTTGCCGGTCCCCGGTCCGGTGCAGGGGCAACACTGAGGGTTGCGATCCGTTGCCGGACACGACAAAAGACAAAAGACAAAAAAAAAAAAAAAAGAATTATTATGTCATGTGAAACAATGAAGAGCAGATATTGTCATATTGGAATCAAAATTTAAGAATCATGAAAACTTATTTAAAAAGTGCATGGCCACATTTAGTAACTAAAGTCCTGAGGTTACAATTGTGTGCATATTATTATACTAAAAAGACAAACTGTGATATCAGATAAATGTTAATGATGCTATATATAATAGTACATGAAGTCAATTTGTCACAAAATAATGCATCATAAAAATATTCACCTTTCCCAAATGCATCACAGTGTAGATGGTGCCCAGTAGTAGTGTCATTTTTGAAAAAAATAAGTTGACCTTAATGTATGTATGTGTTAAGTGTCAGGATCTCATCTGTGCTGGGAGAGAGATATCCGAGCTGCCAGGTGTCAGAGTAGCCAATTAAAGCAAGCCAACAATGAAAGAGCTAAGCCTTTACTCACTTACTGGGATGGTATAAGCAATAGTCTAAAACAAGAGAAGGCACAGACTCCCCCTGTTTTATTTCCCCCATGAAATGATGCACCAGTCCATGATCAGGTCGATCAGCACAGAAGTGGGGTCATTGCACTGCTGAGGAAGGCCCAAAAGGCTATAGCAGTTTTATTTCAGGAGAGGAGAGAAGATGGCTAAGGGGAGGGCAAGGTGGAAGGATTATGAGTGGAAAAGAGTTGGGGAAGTTTCTTCAAGGTTTTCCTCCCCCTTACACCCTTCCCTGCCCAATAAGGAGATATTGGCAGAAATGCCTGAAGACCTCTCTGCACAAGGTTTCAGACAAACTGACCAAGAAATGAAGGCCCAGTGAATACTGTCAGCTAAAACCTTTGTAACTGCCTGTGGTCAATCCTGAAAAACCACACATAGATCTTTATCCAGGAGCTAGACTCATCATTAAGCATAGATCTTAACTTTTAACCAATGATGGACAATCAGGAAACAATGTTCAAAATTTCCATTCTTATAAAAAGGCAATAAAGAATCAAGAGACTGTAACAAGTGGCACGCTTGGGGGAGTGTGGCACTGGGGAGTGCGGCCCTGGGAGCGCAGCGACACTCCTGCCGCGGGTTTGGATCCTATAAGGGAATGGCTGGTGTGCTCGTGAGCACCGTGCGGGTGACACCATGCCAAGGGTCACGATCCCCTTACCAGTCACGAAAAAGACCAAAAAAATAAAAATAAAAAATAAATAAAATAAATTTAAAAAAAGAGACTGTGACAAGTAAATATTTAACCAAGATATTTTTATAGGCACCTGAATGAACATAATCGAAGGACAAAAACCAGGGAAAATAACAAATGACTTTTCTTGGTCTATCTATGTCTTTGAACAGGACACACAGAGGGAATTAATCAATGTGACACTTCCCCAATGTGAAGAAGCAGTATACCATCATATAAAACCTCAGTGCAAAAGAAAGTAGGGAGACTATGATGGGAGTCTTTGACTCTCCCAAAAAGTCTGACAAACATGGGAAATTGATCTTCAGTATCTCCTCCAAATGACTAACCTTGGCATCAAATTGAGTTCCATCCTTACCACTGTGAAACACTGTCCATGAGTAACTTTCTATATAAAGGAGGGAGAAAGAAATGGTTGCATGTATTTCCAATTTGATTGCTGTGTGCTAACAAGTGAGTCCCTTATTTTAAGCTCTGGTGCCATCAATGTTTACTTTAAGCAAATGCATTAAGGATACAAAGAATATAGAGAAATTTTAGAAAGTGCTTAACACTGTTTCCACCTGAGACATGAGATAAAGCTGGGACTACTCTTTAAAAAATTGATCTTTAATAAAAGAGAGTCAAGGGGTAAAAAGGTGAATATCAAAGTATAAATCATTTGGAATAATGTGGTTATTGTTGTTTTAAAACCTCTTACTGATGGGCTGGCCTGGTGGCGCACTTGGTAGAGTGCAGCGCTTAGTGTGGCGGCGCTCCCGCTGAGGGTTTGGATCCCATATAGAGACCAGTCCGCTCACTGGTTTAGCGCGGTGCGGGTGTGACACCGAGGGTTGCGATTCCATTGCCGGTCACGAAAATAGACAAAAAGGAAAAAAAAAAAAAACCTCTTACTGATAAAAACTGAAAAGAGTAAAAAGAAAGAGAAATTGAGAAAACTTATACCATCTTTAGTGAAATAAGAGATTACAACAACATGCACCATAAATTATTATATACACCTGCCAAATACCATGAAATATGAACCAAAATAAGAATGATGCAAGCTGATATAAATCTCCTCAAATAAATCTTTTAAATCCCATAAGTGTCAATTTTTATTACTCTTAGCAATAGAAATATGGCCAGCTTAAAATTATCACTCTACCTAAGATAATAATTTCAGGATGAGAAAAACTTGATTAAAGGAATGGGTGAACTCAGAATGCAACGATGCTTTCTTGAATTAGAATAGTGGCTATGAAAAGGAGAGAGCTGCATTGATTTGGAATCAATTTAGGAGTCAAAATGATACCATAATTTATCGAATGAGAAGGAGGAAAATGGTGAGGAAGAAGCTGGTGGTGGGTTTGTCATATATGGCTTTCATTATATTGAAATAATTTCTTTCTATACCTATTATGCTGAGAATCTTTATCATGAAAATCAGTAGCATTTTTATACACCAACAATGATCTAGAAGAAAAAGAGAGTGAAAAAACAAGCCCATTTATAATAGCTACCAAGAGAATAAAATACCTGCAAATAAATTTAACAAAGGAGGTGAAAGATCTTTACAATGAGAATTAAAAAACACTGCTGAAAGAAATTAAAGAAGACTTCAAAAAATGGAAAGACATTCCATGTTCATGGATTGGAAGAATTAACCTTTTCAAAATGATTATAAAGCCCAAAGTGCATCTGCAGAGTTAATTCAATCCCCATCAAAATACTGATCACGTTCTCACAGAAGTAGATAAAACAATCTTAATATTCACAAGGAAGAACAAAAGACCCTGAAGAGCCAAAGCAATTCTGAGTAAAAACAAAAAACAAAAGCTGGTAGCATTACACTAGCTGACTTCAAATGATAGTACAAAGCTCTAGCAATCAAAATGGCATGGTATCACAAAAAAACGGATGCATGGACCACTGTAACAGAACAGGGAATCCAGAAATCAACCCACATTCTTATAGCCAACTGACCTCCAACAAAGCCACCAAGAATATACAACAGAGAAAGGACAGCCTCTTCAACAAATGGTGCTGGGAAAATTGGGCATCTATGTGTAGAAGGATGAAACTAGGTGTATACTTCTCACCATATACTAAAACAAACTCAAAATAGGCTCAACATTTAAATATAACACTCAAAACTATAAAACTCCTAAAAGAAAACATAGGGGAAACACTTCAGGATGTAGAACTAGGCAAAGACCTCATGAATAAGACTCCAAAAGCCCAGGCAACAAAGGAAAATAAACAAATGGGACTATACCAAACTAAAAAGCTTTTGCTTAGCAAGGGAAACAATAGAGTGAAAAGACAACCTACAGAATGGGAGAAAATATTTGTAAACTGTAAATCTGACGACGGATTAATATACAGAACATATGGGCCGAACCTGTGGCTCACTTGGGAGAGTGCGGTGCTGGGAGCGCCAAGGCCACAGGTTCAGATGCTATATAGGGATGGCCGTTGTGCTCACTGGCTGAGCACGGTGTGGGCAACACCAAGCCAAGGGTTGTGATCCCCTTACCAGTCACAAAAAGAAAAAATATATATATATGTGTGTATATATATATATATATATATATACACATACACACACACACATACATACATACACAGAACATACGAGGAACTCAACAGTAAATATAATAACAATAATAATAATCCAATTTTAAAAATGGGCAAAGGAGTTGAAGAGACATTTTTAAAAGGAAGACACAAATGGCCAACAGGTACATGAAAAAATGGTCACCATTACTAATCAGCAGGGGAATGCAAATCAAAACTACATTGAGATATCACCTCACACCAGTTAGACTGGCCAGTATTAAAAAGACAGAATAACAAATGCTGGCAAGGCTGCAGAGGAAAGGAAACCCTCCTACACAGTTGGTGGTACTGTAAATTAGAACAGCCATTATGGAAAACAGTGTGGAGATTTCTCAAAGTACTACAGCTACATCTCTCATACAATCCAGCAGTCCCACTGGGTATATACCCAAAATAATGAAAATCATCACGTAGAACCTGCACACACTCCCATGTTTATCACAGCTCTATTTACAATAGTTATGTTATGGAACCCACCTAAAGATCTATTAACGGTGACTGGATAGAGAAAATGTGGTGTACATACACAATGGAATGCTGCTCAACCATAAAAAAGAAAGAAATTCTGCCATTTGCAGCAACATGGATGAGCTTGGAGAAAATCATGTTAATTGTAATAAACCAGGCACAGAAAGAAATGCTGAAATACTGGGTGCTCTCACTTATAAGTAGGAGCAGAGAGAGAGATCACAAAAAAATACATCGAACTTTCAGAAGGAGAGAATAGAACTGTGGTTACTAGAGGAAGGAAAAGGGAAGGGGAAGTAGGTCAGAGAAAAATGGGTTAATGGACAAGAATGATTTCATACTGTAATGATGAATTTGCTAATTATCCTGATTTGGTCATTAGATGTACAAAAGTATTGATAGTCAACTCTGCACTGCAAAAATATGTATTATCAATTATGTTTCAATAAAAAATAAAAATAAAGTGTAAAAAATGAAACAAAATAAGAATATAAATGTCAAAAAAAGATTTATGAAATTAACAGAAGAATCACTACAGTAAGTTGGAAATTAGAAAAACTGGGGATCAGAACACCACCACTGGAACTACTACATTCAACAACATGGCACTGTAATCACAATTAAGTGATCAACAGGCTAGGGTGGGGAAGCTGCTCTGGCCTTAGCAACTCTTTCGTGCACCCACAGTGATGATGACTTAGACACCTGAGCTGTAACATTAGCCTCTACATCTATGTGTTGACATCATGTCTCAACAACTTTGCATGCCAATAGTTAAAGTCAAAAGCAGTGAAAATGTGGTTTTTCTCTGACTTCTGATTTCCAAATAATATTCAAAAACAATTAGTTTGCAAAACATAATTATTATACAGAATTCTTGCTGCAAGGAAACCTGACAAATGCAGAATTTTAGAATTCTGGATATTTTAGTGAAGAAAAGAACCCTACATGAATAGTTGCTGAGTGCTCATCTAGCATATTTACCAGAAATATATATTTTGTTTTCCAAGATGCATATCCTGAAATTTTCAAGGGAAAAATATATAAACTGATATAATAGAAATGTAGCTGCAAGAATCAAAACCAGAATAAGAGTAGATTATATTGCTAAATGTTTATCCTTTAAACAATTAAAGTTTAGTGCTTAAACATAAACATTTCTAAAACTGCTTTATAATAATTAAAACTAAATTACCAATATTTTGTTCCACAAAATTAGAGCCACTAAGATATTGATTTCATCAATTGATACACAGGGCATTCTTGTAATCAGTTGTGCAATTACTTACAATATTAATATCTCCTTACTTGTGGCAGTATTATATAATAAATGTAAAGTTTAATGATGTAAAATATTTTGTTTCATCTAAAAAGTACTTTGACTGACAAAGACATTTTTAAAATCGAAATAGCCTACACAACAAGGTATCAATTGTTTATAACAATTTTTTAAATTGAAATTTTGGCTCAAAGGGAGATTATGTCACAGTCGACCTCATGAATAATTCTTTTTTTCTTTTTTTTTTTACATATACATATTTATGGGGTACAGAGTTGACTATAAGTTTTTGTGTACAATATGTGATGATCGAATCAATATTATTAGCATGTTCATCATTAAAAATCATAACTAGTTTTTCATTTATTTGTTTTGTAAACTTATACTTTATTTTTATTTTTTATTTTATTAATATTACTTTTTACATTCTATGATGTTGTAGAGCAGGTGGAAGGGAGGGGAGAGGGGAAGGGGGAAGGAAATGGGATGGAAGAAGGAGGAAGGAGGAGGGGTGGGATTGAGGCCTGCAGCACCCCCCACATTCCCACAGGGAAGACTGGGGGCTTCCCCCAGTGGTTTGGTTATTGCTGGGGTGAGTGTGGATGTCAAGGGGGTGTGGCAATAGCCCTCGCCCCCCACCACCCCAGTTCAGGAACCCAGGGCCCTTCTTGCTGAGGCTTGCTGGTTGTCACTGGGTTGGTTGAGTGTGGGCCCTTATCCAATTACTCCATATCCCCTCTCCCCTCTCCCTTTCCCACCTCTAATAACTATAGATCTGCTCTCTCCTTCTGGAAGTTCAATATTTTATCATGGTCTTTCTTAGTTCCCACTTCTGAGGGAGGACATGCAGTATTCTTTTTCTGTGCCTAGCTTATTTCACATAATGTAAATTTCTACAAGCTCATCTATGTTGCTGAGAATGACAGACTTTCATTCTTTCACATTTTCTTTTTTTATGGCTGAGTACTATTCCATTGTGTGCATATACCACATTTTCCTTATCCAGTCATGATGGACATTTGGATAGGTTCCATATCTCTATTTGCAACTTACTTTCTTCAGTAAGGTGAGTTTTATAGTGACAGTCTCAATTTCTCAAGATACATGTAATTCTCTTGAATTTGACGTATAATTTTTAGAATTTTCTCAGAAATTATAAATAAAAATCAATGGGCTGCATAATATTTTTAAAATGCACTAAACACAATTCTTTGCTTCAGGCAAGATCTTGAAACAGAAATTAAAAAAAACCCCTCTAAATATATGTTTATTTTCTAATAATAGATCACCCAAAATGAAGGAAAGGATCTTTACCTGAAATTCTCAAAGTTTGAGATTCTTTTATTGTAGCTTTGTCTTTTCTATCACAATAAGTTAAGATTTTTATTAGTGCTTAGAGAAATATTAGATCAGGGTGAATATATAGAGAGTTTTCAAAACAATAATTATAAGAATATCCAGCAAAAATTGGTATATAATATAAAGATAGAATTCACAAACTATTAATAAAACAGGAAAATAAACATATAACATAGAATTCAGTTTTACTAATAAATAATGTGACAAAACTTCATATGTACACTTAAATGACAGTAGTTATCATTGTCATTTGTACATGAAATAAAGCCATATCATAAATTACTGGCAAATTATAAATTGGTGTGAATGTTATAAGAAACAGTATGTCAATATATATTTGCACAAAAAAATCAGTTATGTATTTTACTAAATAATTCTTTATTTAAAATTTTATTTTACAGAAATAATTGGAGACACAAATTATGATCTTATGTGAAATAGTTATAATAAAAAAGTAAAAATAAAATTAAAAGCTAAAGTATATTAGTATCCTATTTCATAGATAAAACATAATTGATTTAACAAATTCTGAAAACAAGAGGAGTACTTCTATTACATTTTTAGTCACTGCTTCATGTTGAAACTGATTATTCAAATGTACATGTTTGGATAAAATCAGTAAAAAAAAAATTCCAAATTTTCGGATTGTAGTAATTTTTTTGTGTTTTTTCCTATGCTTTTTCTCATTTTTATAATTATCTTTAATTAATGTTTGCTATATCAATAACTGGGAAAAAGACTGTTGTTATAAAGAAGAAAAATTACTGTCCTAATTATACATAGGCCCTATAATATAAAATGTTTTCCCTTCAATTCACTATGAAAGACTATCAACTCAAAGTGATAAAATTAAACCATTAATGATATCACTTTATGACACTTTAATGTTTTTTTATTCCAACAAAACCAGTTATCTCTTAAAGAGCCTTCTCTTAGTTGGGAAGCTTGTTAACTAAAATAAGATTATTCTAATCCTAGCCCTTTTACTTACCTGTCATATCTGATTTTGTTTATGCACATGCAAAATTGGATCCATAATATCGTGTACCCCCGTCTAACTTGAAGGTTTGTGATGAAAAATATTGAGGTATTAGTTCAACAAATTGCTTTGATGCAACATATTATGTCATATTATGTATTTGTTTCAAATTATATTATCATGTTTGTAGTTTCCACATTAGTTTTAGCAATTCGTTTTGAGATAATCTACTTTTGAAAGGTGTATGAAGTGTTTGCTTGCTGTGCATAGCATGTATTTCCAAATGATTAAAAGAGCCCTGAACAAGTCTAGTATTAAAAGAAAATGCATAATATAATATTTTGATTTATTTTTACTTGACACAATCTATGTGGTGTGAGAAGCAAAACAATATTAAAGTGTCATAAAGTGTCTCACACCACATAGATTAATATAACTGATCTAAACATTTGTTGGTGTGTTTTATGTAACAAAGAAGAAAATAGTCCTACAAAATCTGTGTCATTGTATTGCAGAAATTTCAGCTTGTTCAATCTCTCTTATGTATGTGGTTGTACTGTTCTTTTATTGAAAACTATGACTCAAACACTACTTTCGAAGACGTACATTTTTTGGTAAAGTATAAGAGGCTGATGGATTGCTCTTTTAAAAAGTTATTTTCAGCAGAAATCTGACACTCTCAACAATAAAATATGGTCCTGTTAAAATGTACCTAAAAGCATTTTAAACAACAGAATATCTAAATTAATACTTTTCATGTAACACAACTCTCCCTTCTTATGAAAACATTTAAAACAAAAATCAAACTAAAAGTGGCTAGTAAAAGAGGAAAAATATTTTAAATTTATGTTACAGTGTGTATTATTGCTTGTCTGTCCTGCATGCCTACTTCCCTCCTCATTTCCTACAGAACTCAATATTTTTCAATTTTATGGTTGTACATCACTCAGCCCATGTGCTCAATGAAAGTTGACTCCAGTCCAGCTCCAGAGGTGTCTCTGATTGGTATACAAGTAATCCCATCCCTCTCATCAATAATTGGTTTATAATGATCATGTGACCCAAACAAATGAGACCAGTGTAGTGGTTTTCTAGGAAGTATCAGCCAACCTCTTTATACTTAAGTTTGAGAAAATGAACCACTTTATGTGTAAAAGTAAAGAGGAGAATTACAGCAGCCACCTTGCTACCACATGATCCAATGCATTTTTGGAGCAGTTAGTGTTAGGATTACATATTTTTACAGCTGAGTGCATTCAAATTGATACAAAAGGACAAACAAAAAGCAAAACATGACAAATGTTATACTTAAAAGTAATGTGCAATAGGGCTTTTGTTCTGTTGTGATCTGCTTTCTAATGAATGGCATTATATGTACTTATTCATTTTAAAATTGAATACCAATATGAGCAACTGTCATTACAGCATGATGAAATAATTCAGATCTGTTGGGATATTTAGAGACTAAACATAAGACAAACTTGATATATTCTTTAGTCTAATTGAGGAAAATAAAATTAGAAGCCCTGAGATAAGTCTTGATGAGGCAGAATGGGAAGTAAACATAAACAGATGAAAATAGCTCCAGAAGGCAATTTATCTTCCTTCATAAACACAGTCAAAACACTGTATGTTTTCTCCATCTTCAGTGTCTATGGGCATCCCTATGCAGAAAATATAGCAGGGGAAGACCAGAAAAGGTCATCCCAAGGGCCTTTACAGCACAACAAAGTTGGACCATGCATCTCTAATTATCAGCTTTAAAAAAGGATAGGCGTGATACTCAGAAGCTTCAAGCCTTTCCAGGTCTTTGTTTACATTGTTACTTGTTCACTATTATTGTTGCCTCCGTTTGAAACACCCTGAGAGTCTCAGTTACCAAAATTCCACATACGTATTGTGTGGCTGTGCCAGTTGACTATTTCCCCTTCTCATTATTCCATATGTATTAAATAGAAGATGTTTTGCAAAACATTGGAGGCATGACCTATATCTATATTTTCACTTAAAATTCATGAATTTGCCAGACATGTTTTTCATAGGTAGGTGTTCTATAAGTCCACATTTCTTATCCAACAGGGACATTTACAAAGTTCCAGCCAGAATTAGTTGTTCACTAATCCTATGTGGTTACAATGTCATTTTAGCAGACAGCCTTTTAAAATTCTCACTATTGTGTTTTTGTTTTCTTCAAAATATTTTAACATTACATATTTTGAGGTACAGTATAGTTTCAATACATGTATCTACTGTACAATAATTCACTTAGGGTAGATAGCATAGTTTTGTATGCATTAGTCCACCAGTTTTCCTCCTTCCCCCTCTACCCCTGGCCTCTGGTAACCATTATTTTACTCTCCACTTCTATAAGAACCACATTTTTGTTGTTTTCTTCAGATTCCAGACATGAGTGATACCATGGTATTTGTCTCTTTGTGCCTGATGTACTTCACTTAACATGATGGTTTCCAATTCCATCCATGCTGCCACAAATGAGAGCAAATCACTTATTTATATAGATAAGTAGTATTCCATTGTGTATAAATACCAGGGGTTTTTTACCCATTCATCTGTTGGACATTTAGTTTGATTCCATCTCTTGGCTATGATGAATAATGCTGTGATAAATATAGGAGTGCAGCTGTCTTTTTGATGTACTGATTTTACTTCCTTTGGGTATTGGATGCTCCTCCAACCTCACTGAAGCTTAATCCCCATTGTACATAAAATATATTGGATAATCTAGATTAAATGAGCAAATTTCTAGATACACAAATATTAACAAAATAAAATCATGAAAAAAATAGAAAATATTAATACACCTACAACTAGAAAGGAGAATGAATTGGTAATCCAATTCTTTCAACAAGGGAAAGCCATCACTAGAATGCTTCACTGGTGAGTTCTATGAAATGTTTAAAAAAGAATCAGCATTAGTCCTTATCAAACTTTTCCAAAATGTTGAAGAAGTGGAAACACTTTCAAACTCATTCTATGAAGCCAACATTTCTCTAAAAATCAAAGCCAACAAAGATGTTACAGAAAAATGACAAACCAATTTCCTTGATGGATGTGAAGGAAAAATCCTAAATAAAATATTAGCAAATCAAATGCAGCAGAATATTGAAAGAATTATACATTGTGTTGTATTAGTTACGGTTCTCCACAGAGACAGAACTGATAGAACATGAGAAGGGATCTATTAAGGGAATTAATTCATGTGATTGTGAAGAGAAATCACACAATAGGACATCTGTAAACTGATGACAGTACCACGGTTCAGTCTGAATCTTCAGAACCTGGGAAGCTGATAGTGTCCCTGGTGTAAGTCCTAGATGCCAGCAGAATGGCTCAGCCCAAGTCCAAAGGCATCAGAACTAAGGAAGCCAATGGTGCCATTGGTGTAAGTCCTGGAACTTAAAAGCTGAAGAGTCTTGAGCTCTGATGTCCACAGAGAGGAGAGAAAAGTGTATTCCAGCTCCAGCAGATGAAAGAGAGATTCATCTTCTTTCTCTGTTTTTTCTTCTCTCTGGGACCCCAGCAGATTGGATGGTTCCCATCCATATTGAGGGTGGATTTTTCCAGCCCAATCCACTCAGGCTTTAATGCTAATCTCTTCTGGAAACACCCTCATGGACACACCTAAAAAAGATAGCTTTGCCTGGTTTCTCAGTATTCCTTAATCTAATCAAGTTGGTGACAGGAATTAACCTTCGCAATGACCAAATGGAATTTATTCATAAAATACAAGGATGGTTTAACATGTAAGAATTGATCAAGGTAATATATCACATTAATAGAATTAAGAATTTTCTAAACTTACATGATTATCTCAATAATGTATAAAATACATTAGACAACTTTGAACACCATTTCATTATAAAAACACTGAACAAATTGGAAATAGAAGAAAACTTTCTCAACATGATAAAAGCCACGTATGAAAAGCCTGCACTAACATCACACTCAATGGTGAAAAACTGAAAGCTTTTACCATAAGATCAGGGATAAGAGAAGAATGTCCATTTTTACCACTTCTCTTCATCTATTTAAATTTCTAGTCAGAGAAATGAGGCAAGAAAAAGAATTAACGAGATCCAAATTGGAAATGATGAACTAAAATTACCTCTGTAGATGAGATAGTTTTATATGTAGAAAATGCTTGAAATTCTACCAAAAAATACCCACTAAAATTTTCAACATGACAGCATGCAAAACCAACACAAAAAATGAACTATATTCCTGTTTAGTAAACAATTAACAATCCAAAAGGAAGTTAAGAAAACAATTCTATTTACAACAAATAACATAAAAAAATACTAAGGAATAAATTTAACTAGGCACGTGAAAGAGTTGTAGCTAAAAGCTACAAATTTTTATTGATAGAACTTCAAGAAAATATGAATAAGTGAAAAGACATTTCATTTTTACTGACTGGAAGACTTAATTTGCTAAAATGACAATACTACACAAAGCAATATACAGATTCAATGCAATCCCTATCAAAAATTTCAGCACTCTTTTTACAGAATTCAAAATATACATCATATAATGTATATGAAATCTCAAGAGACTCCAGATAGACAAAATAACCTTAAAAAAAAGAAGAGTTAAAACCTTATTGAAAAAGTTGAGGGGCTCACACTCCTGATTTCAAAACTTGCTATAAAGCTAAAAAGATTACCACAGTAATCAAAATAGTGTGATATTAGTATAAAGACATATAGTCCAATGAACCAAAATAGAGAGCCTGAAACTAAACCCTTGCTTATAATAGTCAATTGAATTTTTAAGAAATGTTCCAAGACAATTCAAAGGGGAAAGGACAAGATTCTCAACAAATAGTTCTGGGAAAACCAGAGATCCACATGCAAAAGAATAAAGTTGGTCCTAACTTTATTATGGATAAAAGACATAAGAAAACATTGGGCAAAATCTTTGTGACATTGGATTTGGCAATGATTTCTAGGATATAACACTGAAAGCACAGACAACAACGATGACAAAACAGATAAATTGGACTTCAAGTTGCTTCAAATCAAGATTCTTTCTTTGTCTTTGGTTTTCAACATTTGATTATAATATGTACCAATTTGGGCTTCTATGAGTTCATCTTATTTGGAGTTCTTTAACTTCTTGGATGTGTATATTATGTCTTCCATCAAATTTGGGAAGTTTTAAGCCATTAGTTCTTCAAATTTTCTATCTGCTCTTTTCTCTCCTCTCTTTCTAGGACTTCTACAATGCATAGGTTGCTTTACTCCATGGTGCCCCACTGGTCTCTCAGGTTCTGTTCACTTTCCTTCTACCTTTTTTCATTCTGTCTTGTAAGCTCAATAATTTCATTCTAACCAACTGAGCTAACTGGCCATCCCCTATTCTCCTATCTTCAAGTTCACTGATTCTTCTTCCTGCTCAAGTATGATTTTGAATTCCTCTAGTGAGTTTTTAATTTAAGTTGTTCTTTCAGCTCCTGAATTTATTTTTGGTTTCTTTTTAGATTATCTATCTCTTTATTGATATTTCAATTTTTTTGCACTTTTTACTTTCTTCACATATTTCTTTAGCTTTTTGAGCATCTTTGAGACAATTATTTAAAAGTCTTTGTCTAGTAAATCTGCCATCAAGTCTTTTTTACAAATTAGTTGATTTTTTCCCTTTGAATAGGCCATACTTTCCTGTTTCTTTGTATGCCTTGTGATTTGTTGTTGTTGAAAACTGAACGTTTGAATGTTATAATGTGATGACTCTGGAAATAAGATCCTTCCCCTGTCTTCGGGTTTGTTGATTGATTGCTGTTTTTTCCCTCCCCACCCCCCATTGTTTTTGGCTGTCTCTGTGCCAGGAATCAGCCTGAGGTGTGTTAAGATTTTTTCATATATATTTTGGGTCTGAAACTTTTTCTGGGCATTCACAGTCACTTTTTAGTTTTCCCCATACATGCAATTGTGTCTGAATGTACTCCTTTTTAATGTCTGGCTCCCAAACAGGGGGAAAAAGTAAAATAAAGTAGGAAGGGAAAGGGTACTAACCCTGTAAGTCCCATGGAAGTCACTTTAGCCAAAGGAGGAGGGGCATGAAATAATGAGGAGAGGTAGGGCTACAATGGCCACCTGCCTGTTTGCACTTCTGTAATCAGAAGCAGCAATCAGCCATTAAAACATAGACCCCGCCCCCAATTTTGGGAAGTTAGGGTACTTTTTGCCAACCCTGGCATCCAAAGCTGGGTGCATGTTGCTCTAAATACACATGCACAGCTTCCTGCCACTGGGCCGGGGGTAGGGGATGGGTAGCTGCTACTGTGCTAAGAACCGAAACTGACTGAAATTAACTATAATTTACTATGGTCCAAGCCTTCCCTTGGAAGTTGCAAGCCTTTAAAACACTCTGAAGTTCTAGAGCTTTTATCAGACAGATTTTTCAAGGGCAATTTTTGTCTTGGTGTTTCCTACTCTGCTTCCTACTGCAATCCTCTTTCTACCAATACATTTTAAGGCAAACAATTTTCTATAAAATAGCTTTTCCATGAGGCTTAAAATGTAGTCTTCTGTGACACAAATATTGAGTTAATTAAACTTTAATACTTACATTATCCAGATCACTTATATTTCTGTTTATTATTTGATACTCAAAACCATTAAAATTCACTACTATAAATACCAGAAAGAAATAGAATGGAAATAAGTTAGCTGCACAAACACCTAAAATATATTCTTTTTCAAGTTGAGATTATTTAATAAGTAATGTTTGAATGATGTAATGTCATGTGAGAATGTTAGAATTCTAAAGAAAATATAAAGCTTACTTTATATGATCTCTTAAGTTTCTTATATTATTCGAGTAGTATTAATTTGAAAATAAATTAATAAAATCAGAGAAAATAATTTTATATCCCTATTTAGTCATTGTTATATTCAGAAATTCTCATATATCTATACTATTTCTTCTGACTTGTTGTTTTTAGTATTGGGTGAGGAAAATTTGATTGTCAACATGACATAAAATTGCCTATATAAAGCATTTCTTTTTAGGTGAGCTGCCCTTGTCACCATCAATTTGTTTCTTAAATATTTACAATGCTTCTACTAAATGTACCAGCACTCCTTCAAGTGCTACAAGTAAAGCAGTGAACAAAACCGGAACAAAATTTCAGTCTTATGAAATTTGCAGTCTAGTTGTGGCCTATGGGACTCAATATTTATTTGTAAGGCAAACCTATTATAGTCTTCTCTCTGGACAGAATAAATTTATACCAATTTAATATGTGGTGAGCAGCGATGTTGATAAAGCAAATTAATTAACCTAGTTATTATATTTAATAAATAATTTTAAGAATTTTCTATGTGTTATAAATTATGCTAGGCATAGAAAACATAGGAAGTATGACACACAAGAAGTAAAGACAAAATAATGAAAATCTACACTTCACTCTGTACAGACAGTTGGTTGCATTATAGAAGAGGAACCAAGCTTAGGGAATCTAAATCTTTCAGAATGAGCAGTTAACCCTGTCCGGTTTTTGCTCTAGAGGGAGATATTGTCTTAATAATACCATGAGAAGAGCATGTGGCCATTTATTTGATTGGGTAATGCTATATCTTTCAAGGTTGTTTTCTATACAAACATTCTTGAAAAAACTCTGGAAAAAAGAGTAGTCAGTGCTTCTTTCTCAAGATATGGAGAAATTGAAAGACCTACAGATATATTTAAGAAAACCTCAGCTCATTAATATCTGGTTATTGCAAGTTTTTGTTTGTTTCTCTATTTGTTATGTGTTTTTTTTTTTTTTTTGGTGCTGCAATGACTTTTTTTTTTTTTTGCAAATATCATCATATCTGGGGTCTTATACATATTTTTCACCAGATAAATATTTATCTTTCAGCTTTATTGAGATATAATTGAAAAAATAAAAATTACATATATTTAAGGTGTACAAAGTGGTTATTTGATACAGGTATATATAATTAGATGGATAGATAGATCCTGAAATAATTATCACCATCAAGATAATTAACATACTATCTATCAATTCATAGTTACTTTTTTTGGTTAAGAACACTTAAAATCTACTACTCAAGTAAATTTCAAGTTTACAGTATAGTATTAATAACTGTAGGCACCATACCGTACATTAGATCCCCAAACTTTTTCCTTTTATAACTGAAAGTTTGTACACTTTGACCAATCCCATTTTCCCCACCCTCCAACTCAATCACTATTCTACTCTCTGCTTCTAGGAGTTCAACATTTTTTAGATTACACATAGAAGTAATATTATTCAGTATCTGTTTTTCTGTATCAAACTTATTTCACTTAGCATAATGTCCTCCAGGTTTACTTATGTTGCTGCAAATGGCAGAAATTGCTTCTTTTTTTAAGATTGAATAATATTTAATTATAGTCATATAAAAATGTTTTTATATATACACATAATTATATACCACATTTTCTTTATCTTCTGTCCACCGATGAACACTTGTATTTTCATGTCTTGACTACTGTGTATAATGCTGCAATGAACATGAAGGTGCAAATATCTCTTTGAGATAATAATTTTATTTATTTGTATATATACCCAGTAGTGGGATTGATTAGTAATATGGTAGTTCTGTTTAATTTTTCAAGGAAGCTTCCTACTGTTTTTCATAATGCTTATTCCAATTTAAATTCCCACCAACAGTACAGGTTTCCCTTTTCTCCACACCCTTGTCAACTTATCTCTTGTCTTTCTGTTAATAGCCATTCTAACAGGTGTGAGGTATAGTTCACTGTGGTTTTGTTTTGCGTTTACTTAACGATTAGTAATCTTGAGCCCCTTTTGATATATCTGTTGACTATCTGCATGTCTTCTTTGGAAAAATGTCTGTTCAAATTCTTTGCTGATTTTTTAATCCGGTTGTGTTTTCAATACTGAGTTATACAAGTTCTTTATAAATTTTAGGTACTAGTCCCTTATCAGACATATGACTTGCAAATATTTTCTCCTACTCCACAGGTTGTTCTTTCATTTTATTTATTGTTTTGGTTTGTTTGTTTGCTGAGCAAAAGCTTTTTAGTTTGACATAGTGACACTTGTTTTTTTGCTCTTTTTGTCTGTGCTTTTGATGTCATATCCAAAAACTCATTGCCAAAGACCAATGTCAAAAAGGTTTTCAATCTAAGTTTTCTCACATGTGTTTTGCAGTTTCACATCTTATATTTAAGTCTTTAACCCATTTTGCATTGATTTCTGTGTACGGTATAAGAAAAGGCCCAATTTTATTTTTTTGCATGAGGCTATCCAATTTTTCCAAAACCCTTTATTGAAAAGATATCTTTTCCCAATTGTGTGGTCTTGGCATCTTGTCAAAGATTAACTGACTGTATATGTGTGGGTTTATTTCTGGGCTTTATTCTAATCCATTGGCCAATGTGTTTGTTCTTCTGCCAGTATAACATTGTTTAATTATTAAAGCTTTGTAATATAGTTTAAAATTAGGAGGCATGCTTCCTCCAGTGTTTCTTAAGATTGCCTGCCTATTTGGGGTCTTTTGTGGTTTTATACAAATTTCAGGATTATTTTTTAAAAATTTCTATAAAAAAATCACTGGAATTTTGTTAGGAATTTCATTGAATCTGTAGATATCTTTGGGTAATATGGACATTTTCATAATATTGATCTTTCCAATTTGTAAACCTGAGATATCTTTCCATTAATTAATAATTAATCTTCACTGTCTTTCATCAACATCTTACACTTTTAACTGTACAGATCTTTCATCTTCTCAGCTAAATCTATTTTAAAATATTTTATTATTTTTAGTGCTGCTGTAAATGGGATTGTTTTCTTAATTTCTTTTTCAGATATTTCATTTTTAGTGTATAAAAACACAACAAACTTTTACATTGATTTTGCATCCTGCTACTTCACTGAATTTGTTTATCAGTTCTAACAGTTTTGGGGGAAGAGTCTTTAGTGTTTTCTATATATAAGATCATGCCATATACAAAAAAAAAAAAAAAGAAAGGAAAAGAGAAATACAATTTAACTTCTTTGTTTCTGATTTAGGTGTCTTTTTTTCTTCTTGCCTAATTGTTCTGGCTAGTACTTCAAGTACTATGTTGAATTGAAGTGATGGTAGTAGGAACTCTTGACTTGTTTCTGATGTCCGGGCACATTTTTTAGCTTTTCACCATTGGGTATGTTAGCTATAGGCTTGACATATATGGCCTTTATTATGCCCATTCCTTCTATACCTAATTTGTTGAAAGTTTTTAACATAAAATGACAGTGAAGTTTGCCAAATGCTTTTTTTTTGCATCAATTAAGATCATCATATGATTTTTATCATTTATTCTGTTAATGTGGTATATCACATTTATTTATTTGTTTATGTTGAACCATTCTTAAATCCCATTTTATTGGTGCAGGATCCTTTAAATCTGCTGTTGAATTCAGTTTCCTAGTACTTTGTTGAGGATTTTTGCATCTAAGTTTGGGAATTTGGGCTGGTAATTTTCTTCTGTAGTGATTTTCTTTTCTTTTAGTGCCCTTATGTGGATTTATCTGAGAATGAAGTTGGCATTGTACCATGAATTAGAAAATGTTCTCTTCTCTTTAATTTTGTGGAAAAGTTTATAAAGTATTGGTGTTAATTCTTCTTTAAATGAATGGTAGAATTCACCCAGGAAGCAATCCGGTCCTACACTTTTCTTAGTTGGGAGATTATAAATTATTAATTTGATCTTACTAGTTATAAATCTATTCATATTTTCCAGTTCCTCATGATTCAGTCTTGATGAATTCTAAGTTTCTAGAAATTTATCCATTTAATGTAGTTTATCCAATTTATTATTCATAGTATTCTCTTATTGATCTTTGTTATTTGCATGGTATCCACTGTACTGTCTTCTATTTTATTTATAATTTTATTTATTTGAGCCTTCTCTCTTTCTTCTTGATTAGTTTAGCTAAAAGATTGTCAATTTTGTGTATCTTTTCAAAAAACCATTGTAGGCACATCTGCCACTATGGAACAGATCTACCTTCTCAAAATGGCCCTCAGTCTTGGGCTCCATCAAGATTTTACAACCTCCTAAATAGATCACAAAGCTCTCACAAAATAACTTTTGTCCACAGATTACTGCCAAATTATTGCTGTTGTTAGGGGATGTGAGAAAGGAATCTCCTATTTTGCCATCTTACTGATGTCACTCCCTCTGCCAGATAAAAGTTAAAATTTAGAATCATTACGTCAAGTTAGATAAGAATATCATTAAGACATTGATTTCCATTATAATTAATGGATGACTTCCTATCCTAGTGCATTTGTATAGATTCCTTCATAAAAGAGCAAGGGTCAGCAAACTACAGCATCAAGTCGAATCTTATTGAGCCTCTTTATGTGTGACCATGAAGGTAAAAATATTTTTATGATTTTAAAGAACTGTGGGAAAAAAAAGGAGAAACTATAAGTAACAGAGAATTCATTTGGCCTACAAAGCCTACATATTTGTTTATTGTCTCTTTACAGAAAAAAAATTTGGCTGAACTTTGTTCTAGAATAAAATTAAATAATGACCAACATATTGGTTTTGAAATTTTCTAGAAGGATTATTTCTGTTTTCTTTTTTTCTCACCCCTGTAAAATCTAGTTTCCAGTTATGTTCTGTATTTTGTAGTAATATTTAGTTCATAATTGATGCTATTTATATATGAATATATATTGAATTTTACAATTTGACATTTTATTTAAATATTCAGATAATATAAATATAAAATCATATCATTTAAATAATGGCCACTCTATTTCTCTTCCATTCTATAATTTCAACTAGGTATTTTTCTATTCTATCACAGCGGCATTTTCTGGCAATGTAGAGGACTGAACTGACTCAAATGATTTCTCTCTTTAACAATCACACAGAAATTCTAGAACAAAAATAAATGAATAAATAAATAAATAAAATATCCCAGAGTAGAAAAGAGAATCAAAGCCAGCATTCTACTCTTAAACTGAGTTTTTTGTTCTGACTATTTTGCTTAAGATATCCGGCCAAGAGTGTAAGACAGAACCTAAGGTTCACATGTGGAGAGAAATCATAATCTTAACCCCAATGGGGCTAGAAATTATATAACATTAAGCCCAAAATCTTAAATTTCTATTCTATTTATTAAAAATAAAATGTGAGAGTGACTAGAAAAGTTTTCTACACAAGTTTTGAGATACTTTGAGAAATATAGTTCTCTGTGCAAATCATCATTATCTCCTAGTCTGATTCAAGTTACAGGATGATTACAAGCATATTATTAAGAAACATCGTGGGACAATGTATTAATCAGAAGTGGGAAATATTATAAGCTAATTTTTTTAGCCTTCCTAGCAGAAAATATAGATATTGTCAAATTTGAGCATTTAATAAATAGACACGAGCATATATCACTTCAATGTTGAGCTTAGTTTTGTGCAAACTACTGATCATTTATTCATTGATTCAGTCAATAGGCATGAACTGCATGACCCATACATATTAGGTCCAAGTGTTTAATCTTATATCTGTTAAAAATTCCTATACTACATCTGGAAAAAGAAAATCAAAATTTATAACTGAAAGTATGTAAATGTTTTGGAAAGTATAATTAAATGTAATTATTCATTGAACAAATATTTACTGAGGTCCTGGTAAATTCTAGATACTGTTCTAGTAATAAATTGAGCAAATTAAAACAAGAAGAACAAAATCTGAGTCCCATCTAGTTTTTATTCTAATGGAGATTCAGGCTGGATTCTTACCAACATACTTTCAAAAAATCTAAGTCAGAAAAAATACAAGCAGACATATTGACAAATATACCATTTACTAAGGAAAGCATGAACTTGCTTTATCTTTTTAAAAATTTTTTCCACCTATCTTGCCAGGATTAAATAATGAGGGAAGACATGTGGGAAGGAAAAAAAAACTCTTCTAGACATAATTACAAACCTAAATTGTTTGATTTAACATTGTTGAAAATTGTACTTAAAACTATAACCAGCAGTTTCAATAACAGCTTGGAAAAAAACCTCAAAAACTGTGAGGTCACAGTAATTTGAGAAAGTCACACTATTAAAACTATGTTTATAAGATAAATAGAGTTAGCCAGTATTTGCAGATTTGGTGTAATAGACTTTAACTCATTTTTAATTTTTATTAGTGTTGAATTTCTAATAATATTTAGATAGTCTATTGTAGGAATGCTAGTCAGAACTCATTCCATCCTCATGGCCTTCATAGCTATGGCTTCAATAGCTACAATTTTTCCCCTGCACAAGTTGCTTAGCAGCTGAGGGGGAGGGGCAGAGACAAAATGCTATTCTTGTAAGATAAGAGGAATGACGCTGGCAACTCCAAAGACAAGCAATAGGAGGTTGGGGAGCACCTGGGATTCTTGCACTTCTGAAGCCTTTCTCTCCTTAGCATAGGTCCACTTTTGTCTCTAAGTCCTGTATAAGCTTCAACTCTCCCCACGAGGGTACAGAAAAAGCAGCTGCACAACACTCAGAGGGATCAATACTCCATTTGATCCCTTCAAGTAAACACCCATCAACAACAAAAACAATAATATTCATAAACTCCTTGTAAATCATAGGGAGTTGCCTGCTTCGTTCTGAGGTCTCAGAACACTTTTTCAGTTTGGTGGGTATTATACTGTTAGCTTACACTCAGACAGTTGATAAGCTAGCCAGGAGACTGGAGAACCACACAGGTGTCGGTGAAGAGAACATGAAGCCCAGGATAGCCAGTGACTCCCATGTGGCTAGGTTTCTTGTCTGTAGGGGAATCATATTATTTATTGGTTTTTTTCTGGGGAGAGTTCCAGGATGGCCAGAAACCTCCATGTGGGGCGGGGGGGCCTGGCTAGGTTCACTGATGCTTTGGACTGGTGCTTTGTGGGAATTTAGGGGAATTCCCACAAAACTCCTAAAAGATTGTTAGATATCCTATCCAAAGCAATTGAAAGTAGTGCAGGAGGGAAAGTGAGTGGGCTGTTGCAGCAGTGGCCTGGCCTCTGCTCTGTGCACTTAAATTCAGCACAAAGAACTGCAAACCAGGCAGGAGAAGCTGCAGATCCTCAGCCTGGGCAATCTTAGAAACTTTCTCTCTCTCTCTCTCTCTCTGTCTCCCTCTCCCTCTCCCTCTCCCTCTCTCTCTCTCTGTCACTCTCTTTCTCTCCCCCGCTCCTGTCTCCAAAAGAAACTTTTTTTTCTCTTAAAGAGCTCCTGTCTCAAATAGCTGTCTCAATATTAGGGTAAACTGGCCTTATGAAATGAGTAAGAAACTATTCTCTCTACTTTTATTCTCTGCAAGACATTGTAGAAAATTGGTATAATTTGTTTCTTAAATGTCTGATAGATTCCCTAGTAAACAAATCTGAGTTTGTCATGTACTTTTAAACACTGATTATGACCTTACGACTTTTGTTATAAGCACCTAAACCCATGTAAATGCATTTTGATTCTCAAGTTAGAAATATTAAATGAAAATTTTTCCTCTCAAATAAACATTTTCCAGATGAAAATTATACAAACATTATTTGTAAGATAAACTTTCAGACACAAAACAAAATTTAATTGTTATATGTGCAATACAGTTTTTAAAATTACAAAAATATTTAGCATATACCTCTGTATAAACTTTGAATATGTCATCTTAAATTACATCATGATAGCAACAAACTTTAGAGCAAGGAATATTATTAGGAATAAAGAGAGACATTATGTAATAATAAAGGGATCAGTTCTCAAAGAGGACATAACAATGTTTAACATGTATGTTTCTAACAATAGAGTTATCAAAAGCTATTGGTAAAAAAAATTGATAGAATTGCACAAGTAAACAAATCCACTATTATAGTTGAAGACTTTGATCCTAGTCTTTTGGTACTTCACAGACATAGCAGTCAGAAAATCATATGGACACAATTGAACTGAATAGCACCTTCAAGTCATCCAAATATAGTTGATACTTGTACAATACTCCATCCAACAAGAACAGAAAACACATTCCTCTCAACCTCACATGAAATTCTTCCTAATTTGACTGCATTACAGAATGTAAAACACACCTTAAAAAATGTAAAGTAGTAGAAATTGTGCAAAATATGCTTTCAGATCACAATGGAGTTAAAATATAAACTAATAATAGAAAGAGAACTGCAAAATTAATGTATTTGAAGTTTAAACAACACATTTCTTAAAAAATACAGATGAAAAAAAATGAGTCTCAAAAACTTGAAAAATTATTAGAACTAAATGAAAATCAAAATACAGCTTATCAAAGTTGGGGGATTCTGCCAAATTAGTGCTTAGACAGGAAATCAAATTAAAGCTTTAAATGCATATATTGGAAAAGTAGAGTGATACTCCACTAATAATAATCTCAGTTTCTGGGCCGGCCTGTGGCTCACTCGGGAGAGTGAGGTGCTGATAACACCAAGGCCACGGGTTCGGATCCCATATAGGGATGGCCGGTTTGCTCACTGGGTGAGCATGTTGCTGACAACACCAAGTCAAGGGTTAAGATCCCCTTACCGGTCATCTTTAAAAAAAAAATAATAATAATCTCAGTTTCTGCTGCAGGAAACTACAAAATCAGAGCAATTTAAGTGTAAAGCAAGCAGAAGAAAAATAACATTAAATATTGGAGCAGAATCAATGAAACAGAAAGTAGTAAAACAATAGAGAACTAAAATCAAAAGCTGGTTGTTTGAAAAGATCAATAAAATTGACAAACTTCTAGCCAAGCTAATCAAGACAAAATAAGAGAAGACACAAATTACCAATGTCACAAACAAAAGAGCCGTCATTACTACTGATCCCATGGACATTAAAGAATAATAAAGGACTATCATAAACAATTCTGCCCACATTTTATAACTTAGATGACAACCAACCAATTTTTTGAAAGTCACCAAATATTAAAATTCACACAAGGAGAAATAGATAATCTGAACAGTATAATATTTATTAAAGAGATTGAATCAATAGTTTCAAGAGATTAGTTTCAAGAGATTGAATTAATAGTTTCAAAACCTTTCCCCCCAAAAGTACTAGGCCCAAATGGTTTCACTGATAGATTCTATCAAATATTTAAGATATGATACCAGTGTTTCTTACTCTTCTTCTCAAAAATAGAAGTAGAGGAAACATTTTCCAACTCACTCTTATCTGGCCAGCATTGCCAAAACCGAGTAAAGATACTATCAGAAGGTAAAACTACAAACCAACACTTTTTATAAACATAAGTGCAAAATTTCCCAACAAAATATTAGAGTATCAAATCCAACAACATAAAAAGAAGTACACAACACACACAAATATTATTCATTCCAAATATTCAGATTGGTCCAACATTCAAAAATCTATTAATATAATCCTCCACATCAATAAGCTAAAGAAAAAAATTATATAATCATATCAGTTGATAGCAAAAAGCATTTGATGAAATCCAACACCCATTCATGACATTAGGTACTTGTCAAAACCTATAATAATTCACAGCACAAATAGTGAAATGATGTATAAAAATACACACTCACACATTCTATTTCTTCTTAAATTACCCAGTTCCAGGTTTTTTTGTTATAAGCAACAGAGATGGACTAATCACTCATTGAAGAAAATAGAGGAAAAATTGTTGACCTAAATACATTCGGAAATGAAGTCTATCTGTAAGACTAAAGTCAAAAGGAACTGAGCAATGTACTCTAACCAGGGAAAGTTGTTTTCCAAGGAGTAAAGGGATGCAGATTACTAATTCTGTTATGGCTATATACACTGGAATTGAACAACCAGTAATAGGTAGAAAGTGGTGGGAGCCAGATTTCTCACTGTTAGGTGGAAATTCATAGATAAGCAAGGGGAGGAGGCTAGAATAAACCATGTGGTAATGAACTAGATTTGAATAGGTCAGTATAAACTAATGATTTAGGTTAGTACAAACACAGATACTACATATAGAAATAATTTCACATATGTTATATACACATGCTAATATATATTCTTATGTTTTCAAATAAGTGTGCCTAAAAGAAACAACTTACCAGTAGCAATGATCAAAACCAAGCACCCAGATCTTTGTTTCTAATACCTTTCTCCAACAAAAGGAATGAGAGCTCCTTGAATAAATGGTTTATTCTAGAGCTGGGGCAGGAAATACACAAGATAAATATGAAGTGTGTTGTAGTGTCAGAGAGTAAAAAGGTGCTACAAAAAATGTAGTGGAAGTATGTCAAAGGAACACTGGAGTCAACTGAAAGTATGACAAAACTAGAACAATTTGAGCGAAATGAAAGAGAAGAAAGAAGGAAGGAAGGGAAAGATAGTTTTCTATTATAACCCAAAATACAAAATAAATATCCATTAATCTATACCAATATAAATGTATAATTTAATAAATTAATAAGTGGGGTGAAGAAACAATTCTCCCATGCAAAATATATCCAAATAAATTAGGTGGTCATTTCTCCATAAAAGTTGGGAATATACTCTCCCCTCCTTAAGTGTGGGCTGTAAATAGTGATTTTCTTCCAAACATGGCAATATGAATGAGGGGAAAATAAATTTGCTCCAACTTTATAAGTAAAATAAAAAACTTCAACTTTACACTGTAGAAACCTGAAAAACCCAGCTTCAGCCAGGTGATCAAGGTCAACATCAACAATTAAAACATATCGATAGTACGTGCCCTTGTTGACATGATGTGATAAAAATGGCACTTTGCCTCTGTGGTCTTATTCCCTAAAACCTGTAGCCCCAGATAATCATGAGAAAAACTTGAACAATTTCCAATACAGAAGAATCTTACAAAACACCTGAATGTATAACTTAAAACTGTCAAGAACATCGAAACAAACAAACAAATATTTGAGAAAATGTCACAGCCACAAAAAGCCTAAGTAGACATGATAACCAAATCTAATGTTGTACCTTGAAAGGGATTCCGGAACTTAAAAAGGACATTAGGCAGAAGCTAAGGAAATCTAAAAATAAATAAAGAAAAGATGAACTTTACTCAATAATAATTCATCTCTGTGACTTCAAAAAATTTACCACAGTAATGTATGTGACAACAGGAAAGCTGAGGGTTATATAGGATCTCTCTGTACTATCTTCTCAAATTTTCTGTATATGTAAAACTGTACTAATAAATAAGGCCTATTAAAAATAAAATTGTGCACAATAAAAATTTGTCCATTATCAGTTTAAAAATCAAGATAGGTTAATTTCTTTTATAAGCTAGCAGAAGGTGTTAAGAGTTAAGTGGATTAACCTTAATAAGCCACAGTGCTATTGTTGTAACTATCATTAATTCTGTTTTACTCTTTTCACTTTTAATTTTAAATTAGACCATCTTCTATTTCTCACTCCTGAGTGACAAAAGCCACATAGAAGCAAAGCACAGTATATAATGGCATAAAAATAGATGACTGGGAGCAAGATGGCAAATTGGAGTTGTCTGGTGCTCATCTCTCCCCCTCAAAAAGAGACAAAACAACAAATAAACAACTATCTTTTGACTGGAGTTACTGAAGAAGTACACTTCAGAGTATGAGGGGTGTGACGAAATCCTTGTAGATAACAGAAGACCAGAATAGCACTGTAGAGAGCAGAGCAAGGCATCCTGCCTCTGCCTTGCTGTCTCTTCACAGGGACTGGACCAGCTTGGAGTAAAGTGGAGAGAAGGTAAACTGGAAAAACCCTTGTAGTTTCCACTCCCACCACAAATACCAGCCTCCCTGCCACCAGAAAGTGCCCAAGTCCTCACAGCCCTCAAACCCAGTTTGTAGAGTGGCTGGGAGTTTGTGCAGTTATATGGCCTCGTAGTAGATTCCCAGGTAGAGGAACCTTTCCTCCCAACATAAGTGGCTACAACATAGCACCATCTTGAAAGCAAACCCACAGCTTGAGTGTGTCCTGCCAGGGGCCAGAGAAAATGGACTCCTTTCATCCTGAGGCCCCATCTTCCTTCTACCATGTTCATACAGGTACTAGAAGAACCATACTCCCAGCTGCCTGGAGCCTAGGCCAGACAAAGAGACTAAGACCCCAGTATTTGAACCCATGCAGTTCCCCATCCCTGCTCAGGAGAGCAGGCAGACCTGCTCAGTGGGGAAGCCACCAGTAAGTGGCAGTCTACAGCATTTTCATGAACCCACATTGTACAACCCATAAGCCTGCTAAACCCACTGGTGTTCATGCTGGCCCTTCAGTCAGTCTGGTGGTAGTGCCACCTCCCACCATTGCCCTCCACAGAGCTGTCAGGCCCTGATGCAATAGTGTACATCTGATTCCTGACAGATAGTGGATTGGGTAGCAGGTTTTCCTTCCTATGGCAGGCATCTACAGAGCTTCTGGGCTCTGCTGAGTCCTCACAGTCTCTTTTCAGGCTTGGCAGCTGCTCTGGCAACCCTCTATAGAGCTGCCAAGCCCAGCTGCATCAGTGTACACCTGCTCCTTGATAAACACTGGATCAGGCAGCAGCTCGCTTTCCCACAGCAGGCCCCTACAAAGTTGCCAGCCTAGCTGCACTGTTGCAGGTTTGCTCCTGGCTTGACAGCTGATCCAGCACCTCTCCATGGAGCTGCCAGACTGTGCTGCACTGGTGCATGACTACCCCTGGTTAGACAGTGGATTTGGCAGTGGCTCCACCTTCACCTGGTGGTCCTCCAAAGAGCTGCTGGGCCTGACTGCACCCTTTCTGGTCTGCTCAATAGCTCAATAGCTCAATAGCTGATCTCGTGGCCCTCTACAGAGGTGTTAGGCCCTGTTGCACCTGTGTACCCCTGCTCTCTGATCAGCAGTGGGTTGGGTGGTGGCTTTGTCCCCTCTGACAAGCCTCCATAGAGTCACCCAGACCCATGGCCAAACAGTGGCATCTACTCCGTTAATGGGCCTTCACAGTGCCACTTGACCCTCACACCATGCACCCGAGCTCTCCTGTTTCCAACTCAAATGCCGACCAGACAGCACACCACCCCTAAGAGAGACAACCACAGAGCAGCACGCATCTACACCCAGTCTGGTAGTTGCTCAGGCAGCAATTTTGCACCTCAGCGAGACCATTAAACAGACAATTGGCTCTCTGTGTCCTCATACAGCTGATCTAACAACAATCCCAGAGTCTCCAACACAGCAAAACAGTGCCAGTGTTGGCACAAAAACCTGTAGTTATTGCAGAAGAGCATTACAACCAAAGAAACTGCATAAAGAGAGACCACACTACTGACTCCATCCAAAACCAAAGCCAACACTAACTATGTATCCAATATATTCTCTAAGGAAAAGTCATTTCTACATAAGCCATTCCATAAAATTGGGAAAAGCAACTACTCAACTAGATATACAGATAGGGACACAAGAAACATAATAAAGCAAGGAAACATCATTCCCCCAAAGAAACACAATAAAATTCCAGTAATAGATGCTGAAGTAAAGGACAGTTATGAAGTGCCTGTAAAGGAATTTTAAATAACAATCTTCAGGAAACTCAAGAAGATACAAGAGAACACAAACAATTCAGTGAAATTAGGAAAATGATTTATGATCTGAATGAGAAATTTAACAAAGAGATAGATATCATAAAAAAATAACTGAACAGAAATCTTTGAACTGAAGAATTCAATGAATGAAATAAAAAAAAAAAACACAATTGAGAAGTTCAACAACAGACTAGATCAATCAGAAGAAAGAATTTCTGAACTTGAAGCTATCTCTTTTGAAATAGCCCAGTCAGAGGGGGATAAAAGAAAGGAAGGAAGGAAGGAAGGAAGGAAGGAAGGAAGGAAGGAAGGAAGGAAGGAAGGAAGGAAGGAAGGAAGAAATTAGAATAAAAAAGAATAAAGTCTATGAAACTCATGGGACACCACTAAGTGAACAATAGGTGTTCCAGTGGAAGAAGAGATGGAAAAAGGCACAGAAACTCTATTTAATAAAATAATAGCTGAAAACTTCCAAAGTATTGGGCGAAATATGGACATTCAGATTCAGGAAACTCAAAGATTCCTAAGTAGACTCACCCCCAAAAGATCCTTTCCAAGGCACATCATAATTGAACTGACAAAAGTCAAAGACAGAGAGAATTCTAAAAGCTGCAAGAGAAAAGCATCAAGTCACATATAAGGGACCCATTAGACTGTCAGCATATTTTTTGACAGAAACCTTGCAGGCCATTAGAGAATGAGATGATATACTCAAAGTGTTGGAAAAAAAAATGTCAGCCAAGAATACTTTATACGGCAAAGTCATCCTACAGAATCGAGGGAGAAATAAAGACCTTTTGAGACAAGTAGAAGCTGAGGATATTCATCATTACTGGACCAGCCTTACAAGAATTGCTTAAGAGTGCTACAACTAAAAATAAAAATCATATAATTACTATTATGAAAACAATCCAACTCACAGGTAAATTTGTAATTTAAACTCAGAATACCTCAGTGAGGAATAGTGCTAAGTAATCCCTTCAATCTTCCAATATAAAGGTTCAAAGTCAAAATAGTCAAAAAACTATTGTACCTTCAATTAGTGGCTAAGGGCCATATAATATATACAAATGTAAATTCAGGTAACAAAGTAAATTGTGTGGGTGAGGGGGAGTCTAGCGTATTTTCAAGTGACCAAAGTTAAGTTGCTATCAGCTTAAAATAGATACCACATCACTCCAGTTAGAATGGCTATTATAAAAAACACAAAAGAAAACAAGTGTTGGTGAGGATGTGGAAAAAAAGGAATACTTCACACTGTTGAAGGGAGTATAAAGTAGTATAGCCATTATGGAAAACAGTATGAGGGTTCCTCAAAAAATTAAAGATAGAATTACCATTTGTTCTAGCAATCCTACTACTGGGTATATACCCAAAGGAAATAAAGTCAGTATGGTGAAGAGATATCTGCATTTCTGTGTTTATTGCAGCACAATTTACAATAGCCAAGATATGGAATCAATTTAAGTGTCCAGAAACAGATGAAAGGATTTCAGAAAATGTGGTATATATACACAACAGAATACTATTCAGCCATAGAAAAAGAATAAAATCCTGTCATTTGTGACAACACGGATAGACTAGGAGGACATTTTGTTAAGTGAAAAAAGCCAGGCACAGAAAAGCAAATGCCATGTGTCCTCACTCCTTTGTGGAATCTAAAAAAAAAAAGTTGATATTATAGAGACAGAGAGTAGAACACTGGTTACCAGAGATTGAGAAAGAAAAAGGGGTGTAGGGAAAATAGGGAAAGGTGGCCAATGGGTAAAACTTTCAATTAGGTTAGAAGACTAAATTCTGCTGTTCTGTTGCACAGTAGGGTGACTGTGGTTAACAGTTAATTTTTGAATATTACACAATAGCCCTAGGGAGAAGCTCTTGAATGTTTTCACCACAAAGAAATGATAAATGCATGAGGTGACTGATACATTAACTACCCAACCTGATTGTAATACAACACATATATGTATCAAAACATCACATTGTACCCCATAGGTAATATAATAATAACTTGTCAGTTTAATTATTTTTTAAAAGAATGTCATAAAAATAACAATAAATCTTTTTTTTTTTCTTTTTGTCTTTTTTACTGACCGGCAATGGGATTGCAACCCTCGGTGTTGCGCCCGCACTGTGCTCAGCCAGTGAGCAGGAACCGGTCTCCACATGGGATCTGAACCCTCGGCGGGAGCGCTGCCGCGCTCCCAAGCGGCACACTCTCCATTGCACCACCAGGCCGGCCCAACAATGAATCTTCAGTGATACAGACATGATTTAAATTCTGTCTCTCCTATTTACTTGTTATGTGTTATCAGACACAATGTTTAGTTTTTCCAGCTTTCTGTTTTGTAGAATGTTTTTATGCTCTATTGTTTGTTAAATGGAATTAACATACTTGTCTCAAATAATTATGTCAGAATTTTATAGATACATAATAAGATCTTTATTATTAAAATGTTTTAATTATTTTGATAATATATTCATATCATAATGACATGAAAATATGGTAAATATTTGTATTTGGACAATAACGCTATTGCATTAGTGAAACTCCATAATAAATTGTAACATGTAAGTAACTAAAAGTTATCAAATGAATAATAGAACTTTAAAATAGTGTTCATAGATAATACTAAATTAAAATTATATTTTACAAAGCAAGGTCAGTCAACTATATCATGTACCTTTTCTACACAAGTTCATTGACATTTCTGTTTGAAAGGTCTAGTTAAATAGATGGATGAGTCCATCAGGGGCCGACTTATATTAGTTTGTCAGTGAATTGTCTAATTGTTTAATTCAAATTACCAATTGTTTTTACATTATGGTAACATAATATAGCAAACTTATAATACAAGATTTTATGTATATTTGTATGTAATTTTTATATATTAAAGCATCTAAGTCTATTTTATGCAGCACAGATAAGAAGCTATAAATTTTTGTGACATTAAAAATACTTTTTTAATATTAAAAATTGACAAAATACTTAAACTTCTATTTAACGAGGAGTAAGATACATTGGAAAGATGCTAAGAAAGCAGCTTGAGCAATATTAATATCAGATAATATCAAATTCAATGTATTAAAAATATTTAAAAGTAACAAGTTTTATTTATATAAATAAAAGGTATAATTTACTAAAAACAAGTCAACAAACATTCCTGAACTTAGAAGTTAGCTCTAAACATATAGAAAAAGATTTTGTGATAACATTGCTGTTTATTAATTATTATATACTATTAATTATTAATGAATTACAGTGCACATTTTATTAGTAAATTACTGTAATTATTAATGAATTACATTGTGTATTTTATACATACATATATTATATATGCATTAAAATATATAAATTTATTATTATATACTATATTAATTATTACATTATGTATGTGTTGTCAACACAAACTACCTTTTCTAGTGCTCCTAGCAACTATATTCTCACTATAAATATTATTGCTTACACAGAGAAGGTAACTTTCCTATGATTTTAGAGTGAAAAAAGCTGTCAAATTTTCTACCACACTAATGTATCTGAATGAGAAAAAAATGAGAAATCTTTCAGAAACTGATAGATCAGCATTAAAACAAATAAGTCTTTAGGTAATTTTTACACCAAAATGAACGTTTTTTTAAAAAAAGATGACTGGTAAGGGGATCTTAACCCTTGAACCCTTGACTTAGTGTTGTCAGCACCACACTCTCCCAAGTGAGCCACTGGCCAGCCCCAAAATGAACAATTTTTATTCAATAGAGAAAATGACAATTTGCTCCCAACAAACACAGTACATATATTTTTCAAAAAATGATGAGAACAATTTTAAATTATCATATATTAGGCATTAATGGAAGTTTCAAGAATTCCATAATCTAGAAATCATTCAAGCCATGGCCTCATTGAAGAGGTGCTGTTTGTGTTGTTGGAGGAAAGGGATTATTCACCAAAGAGCTACAAGCTCTGCTAGAATACACCAGCTAGAATTTGCAGAACAAGTCTGAGATCTTGCAAAGATCTTCCAAAGATAGATCAGGTGATGTGTCAGAATATAAAACTGTATACGATAATTTATTTTTCTAAGGGACACTCTCAGAAATCAGGATTTGGTAACTTGATAAGGCCACCTTGGGTCACCCTAATTTGCTACTAGAGTAGTTTGTTGGAACTTAGAAAAAATGTAAATAAGATGGAGATTCTGGAACTTCCCTGGTGCAGAAAGACAAAGAATTTTAAAAAGCCCAGGGAAATGGACATGTTAAACCATGAAACCAGAGAATCCATCAGCTGACTATGTTTCTGCTACGGTTTGAATGTTTACTTCAAAACTCACGTTGAAACTTAATCCCCAATGGAACAGTATTCAGAGGTGATGCCTTTAAGAGGGGATGGGGTCATAAGGGCTCTACCCTTATGAATGGATTAATCCATTCATGGATTAATGGATTAATGGGTTATAACAGAAGTGGGTTAGTTATCATGAGAGTGGGTCTCTTATAAAAGCTAGTTTGGTTCTCCCTTCTGAGCCCCCTCTCCATGTGATGTCCTGTGTTACCTTGGGATTTTTTAAAGTCCCCATCAGCAACAAGGCCCTCACCTTTGCAGCCACCTGAACTTGGACTTCCCAGCCTCCAGAACCTTGAGCCAAATAAGCATCTTTTCCTTATAAATTACCCAGTCTGTGGTCTTCAGTTATAGCAACAGAAAATGAACTGAGACAGTTTCCAAGTATAGCAGAGATTACATACCCTTCCCTACAGTGATGAGAAATGTGGTAATGAGGGAAGCAATGGCATTGTTGAAATGCTAGGTGGTGGCTGCCTTCACTTGGCCAGGATTGTTTGTAGAGGTTGCTGCTATAAAACTTAGCTACCAAGTACTTGTGATAACAGTCCTTGTAGAGTACTGATGGTCTTATGTGACACAAGGATTCATGTCAGTGGCTAATTGACTATGGTCTCTAGGGATGAGACAGATGGGAAGCCATTAAGTACATTGCTTAACTTTTATAATCAAAATATTAAGAGTGGGTATGCAGAGGTGATAAGGATCAAATTGTGTCCCCAAAGTTTTATGTATCATAAGATTGATCACCCTTGTGACTGTTAGGAGGGTGGGAAATCCCATTATTGTAATTGAAAAGTGAGGCCTTGAAGAGGAGATTAGATTCTGAGGACCATGCCCTAATGAATGGATTAATAATGGTGGTCATAGGCATGGTTCTGAGAGCTATAAAATGAGGGCACATAAGTCTCTTCCTCTCTGCTCCACCATTTTGCCATGTGAAACCCCTCATTTACTGCCAAGAAAGACCCTCACCAGTTGTGTTCCCTGGACTTTGGACTTCCTGGCCTCCACAACTGTAAGCAATAAATTTTGTTTTCTTTCAAATTGCCCAGTTCCAATAGAAATGGGCTAATAAAAGATGGTAATGTTAATTATAGCAGTAGAGAATTATCTGTAACTTAATTTCCAGATGAGCAAACTCTCAAAATTGTGATAAAAAAAATAAGAAGAAATTCTTTACCTTCCCAGAAAGAGACTGACTATTCTATAGGCAGTATAGACAGTAAATATCAGAAACAGTTTGCAAACTATTTAATCAACCAGTAATAACTTTGAAGTCATAGTAACAAGTAATAAGCAAACACCAAGATGGGTTTTAAACTGGTGGGAGCAATCAGTAACAACTTGCTTTAGTAAGTATTCCAGACAGTTGGTGCAGCCTCATGCTTTAAGTATCAGCCAGAGTGCAGACACTCCAGTGAACACAATTCTAAGACTGAATGTCAATCTGCACTTGCTTTAAACCAACACTAAACACATTTCTCTAGGCAACATAAATGATGACTTTTAGAGTGATGTCAACCCGCCTTGTGTTTGTAACCACAATCCGAAACAAATTCTCCCAAAACTTATACAAGATCAGAAGTTTGCTTTACTCAATGAATTAACATGTAACCAGTTCTCCTTTATTTCATTAAGCAGTAAATCCAACATCATCATTTTATGTACTGAGAGATCTTACTCTTTGCCAATTCTCTGTGTTTTACAGATATCATATTGAAGACTCTTGCTTTGCATCATTCGATGGTACTCTGAGATTAACAGAAGATAGACATATTCACAGTCCCTTGTAATCAAATTCCTTTTGTCCTTCCAATTTGCTAGTCAAGTGAGTTGGTCTCAAACATAATCTTAGCTTTGGTTTGATCCAGAGGTCTTAGTGCTAAATTTATCTGTCATGCTAGACAGTGTCACTAATGAGCAGATTTTAAAACTCATTTTTTTTAAAATGATTTGAGCTTTCATTTTGAGGTGCATCATGGTGAAATAATTAGACCTGGGTCTTTGTGTAAAGTCATTAGAACTTATTTTTGTAGGTATAGCATTTGGTAAATATTTCTGTATTAACCTGTGTCCCAACCACAGGATATTCAATGAGGACCCTGGAGGGGGGAGTGGGAATTGGATGGGACAAGAGACATGAGAAATGGAGACAAGACAGTATTCTGATCATCTCGTTTATTAGCCAGAAGGTCACAGCTTATATAGCCAGCAGGAGGGAATCAGCAGATAAGGAAGTGAGCAGCAGATGGTTTACTTTATTAGCCAGAAGGTCACAGTTTATATAGACAGCAGGAGGGAATCAGCAGATAAGGAAGTGAGCAGCAGATGGTTTACTGAGAAAACCGCAGGGTGGGTTCTGGTAAATGGAAAATTCCCATTATCTATGGCAAGTTGCAAAGTTACCTACACCCATAGTGCACAGGAGGGGGAGGGATGGAAGATAACAGCAAACAAGGCTCTGAGGCCTTGAGGCAATAGCTGGGCAGGCTCTTTTGGTGCTGGGCAGGCTCTTTTGTCTCTGGACAGGCAGGCAGCTGGGCTCTAATGGCTCTGGACAAACCTGCTTAATCTAACCTAGTTTTCCCTGATTTTTCTCTTGTTAGACTACTTGTACAAAGTCTTCCTATAATTTAGTTTCATCTTGAACTTTTCTTCTTCAATATTTTCTAGTCTTTTATTTTTGTCTTTTTTTCCCCTTCAGTTCTCCTGCTCCATAGGGAACAGATATAGACCCAAGATTATTAAATCTACAGTCCAAGCTGGCCCTGAGGACTAACAGTTGAAAGTTCACTAAACTGGCAAACAATTCATGCAAAGGTGGTTAGTCAAGTTTGGCCTTGGTTCCCCTGCATACCATCAAACCATTATCCTTTTTCACAAATTTTGAAAGAATGTGGTTTTATTTAGATCAGCTTTCAGAACCAACAATTTCCAGGTCAATGATCGTATTACACTTTTTGAGCCTCTGGTCAGTGAGAGAATCTAAAAGAATCTACACAGCATCAATTTTTGACAACTCTAGTTTACTCTTTCTTTTTTGTTGTGGGTTTTTGTATGTGAATCTGCACTCTCCTCCTAGCAGAAAATTCTAAAAATCTAAAAAAAAAATCATATTAAAAATCATATTAAAATCATTTTAGTAGAATCTAAAACTTCCAGTACTCTGAAGAATTGGGGTGAGCGAAATGTACATCTTTGCCTAATTCCTGATTTTAGGGGAAAACATTCAGTTTTTCACCATTAAATATGTTGTAACTGGCGTTTTTTTATTTGCTTGTTTTTGTTTTTGTTTTTTGTAGATGCTCTTTATCAAGTTCAGGAAAGTTCTCTCTGTTTCTAGTTTGCTGAGAGTATTTATCATTGAGTGAGTGTTGAATTTTTTCAAAATTTTTTTGTCTGCATCAATTGATGTGATCTTATGGTTTTCATTTTTTAGCCTCTTGATATGTTGAGTTAAATTGATTAACTTTCAAGTGTTGAACTTGCCTCACATACATTCCACTTGATAATAATGTAAAATTCTTTTTATATATGATTGGGTTTGATTTACTAAAATTTGTTGAGGATTTTTGCCTCTAAGTTTATAAGAAATATTGACTGGTAGTTTTCTTTCTTACTTTTTGTACTATCTTTGATTTTTGTTTCAGGGTAATACTAGCCTCATAAAATGGGCTAGAAATTTATTTTCTGGAAGAGAATGCTTTAATGTGTGATAGGGTTTTCCAGTGAAATCATCTGGGCATGAAGATTCATTTTTTGAGAACTTTTAAATTACTTATTCAATTGCTTTAATTGTATAGGTCTATTCAGATTGTCTATGTTATCTTAATTTATTTCTATCAGGCAGCATATTAGTTCCCTATTATTGTTGTAACAAATTATCTCAAATGAAGTGTCTTAAAAAAAATCACAAATTTATCATCTTAAGTCTGGATGTCAGAAGTCCTAAATTCAAAGTCTTAGTAGGGCAGCATTCCTTCTGGAAATCTGGGGATTAATTCTTTTGTTTGCCTTTTTTGGCTTCTCAATGCCACCAAAATTCCTAGGTTGATGCCCTTTTCCTCCTTTTTCAATGCTGAATGTATAGAATCTCCAAAACTCTCTATCTATGACCCCTGCTTCTGTTGTCACATCTCCTTTGCTAAATCTCACACTCCATCCTCACTTTTGTAATCCGTTGAGATTATATTCTTCCTGCCGGGATAATCTAGGATAATCCTCCCATGTCATGAAATTTAACTTAATCACATTTGCAAATTTCCTTCTGCCAGTTAAGGTAATGTATTTACATGCTTCAGAGACTGGAAGGTACATATTTGGGAGGGTTTGTGGTTTTCAAGGAACTCATCCACTTTTTCTAAATTGTAGATTTTATGAACATAAAGTTGTTCATAGTATCTCATTATCAATATTAATGGCTGCAAGATCTTCAGTGATATAACACTTTTCCTTCCTGATTTGGTAATTTCTGCCTTATCTGTTATTTTTGCCAGCCTCACTAGAGGTTTATCAATTTTAATGCTTTTTTGTAAGGGAATAGATTTTTGTTTCACTAATTTTTTTCATTGTTTTCCTGATTTAATTTCTTTGATTTCTCATCTTACATTTATTTTTTCCTTTCTATAAATTGATTTAGGTTTAGTCTGCTCTTCTTTTTACAGTTTATTGAGGTAATTTCATATTACTGGTTTGAGACTTTTTTTTATTCTTTTTTTAAAAAATTGAAACATTAACTATACATATTCATGGGGTTCATACTTTTATGATGTCTAGCGGTCTGAGTCATACTGAGGTATTCTTTCCAAGGTAATGAACAGCTCATTGTACTGTTCATCTCCCACCTTTAGGAAATTGGCACAACTTTTGGTTGGTGTATTTAGATTTTGGACAGAGTGCATACTACACTTGAAAATGTTATTCTAGGACTGGCCTGGTGGTGCACTGGAGAGTGCACTGCTTGGGAGCGCGGCGGCGCTCCCACTGAGGGTTCGGATCCCATGTGGAGACCGGTTCCCGCTCACTGGCTGAGCGCGGTGCGGGCACAACACCGAGGGTTGCGATCCCGTTACCGGTCAGTAAAAAAAGACAAAAAGGAAAAAAAAAAAGAAAATGTTATTTTAAACTATTTACCAAGAAACTCAGAAACTATTTACCAAGAAAGAATATCTCAGTATGACTCAGACTGCTAGACCTTATAAAACTATATCACCGTCATGGGTTACAGAGCAGAGTGCGCAGAGTGGAGGACCATAGAGAGGGTATCCTATTGATGGGAAAAATATCCACACCTGTGTGGGTTTTGCCTGTGTGTGTGTGTGTGTGTGTGAGATAAAGTTCTTTATGGGTACATATCATAATGATAATACAGCTAATTCAAATTGCAGTAAATAGTTTAGAATAACATTTTCAATTGTACTATGCACTCTGTCCAAAATCCAAACGTACCAAACAAAAGTTGTACCAATTTCCTAAAGGTGGGAGATGCATGGTACAATGAGCTGTTCATTATCTTGGAAAGAATACCTCAGTATGACTTAGTGTAGGGCATTGTATCCAAGGACTTTTCAGTATGATTTTAGTGTGGGGCATTGTATCCAAGGACTTTTCACAGAGTTTAGGCTATAGTATAAATAGCCTTACCCTTAGGCCTTAAGACCGGATAGATGCAATGTTGCTATGGATTTTGTTAGTAGATAAGAACACACTGTGGAGAACACTAATGTAATAAATTAAGCTTAGACCTATGGGGTTTTTGAACAAGGTCTTACCTTTTACAGAGAACAAATATTCACCACTCAAAAAGCAGCTCCTGGAATGCCACTGCACTGTACTAGAAACCAAGCATTAGACCATGAGCTATGATGTGATTATGTGACCAGAGCCACACTCATAATCTGAGTCTTGTGAATGCCACAAATAATTATTTGGAACAGACATAGTAGCAATTCATTTTACAAAAACATCTGGCTTTAGTACATACAGAAGGCACACATGTTACACGTATGGATTCGCAGACAGTGGTGAATAACTTACATAGTTCGTAGAAGGCCTGCAACATGTGAAATAAGAAGTGTGAAGACCGAGAAGTTTAGAAATAAGAATAGACTGGGTACATGGAAATGAGCCTAAATTGTACATATCTATGTGTCTTATATCAGTGTCCATAAAAAAATGTCTACTGCCAAGGAAACCTAGATTAACAAGGTAGAAAAATCAACAAGCCTCTGTCCTCGCAGACTCTGGCGCTTGCACAATGGCTCCATAAAAAATTGTAGCTATTTTTGTAGGAATGAACACATATCACGAGGCCATTACCAAGGGTACTAATTCACCAGGGCTTGATTTATCTACTGATGAGGCTGAATGTCCAAACTGTTGTCAGCAAAGACTAATGCTAAATCACAGCCAAAATCATACAATCATGGTAAAGCTATTATATTTTGGTCCATGGTCATATCACAGGAACTGTCAGTAATACTGAAATAATATAGTTTAAAATCTCATAACTCATGTATCCCAGTTTCTCTCCAGATATCTCTGGCTTTTATAGACTATTGCAGTGCTCAGAATGTGATGCTTGACAGAGAAGTTGCATGTATTTCTGCTTTTAGTCCTGTTTTTATAAATCTTTCCCATAAACAGTATTCCAGTAGGCCTGGTATCTTTGCTAATTTTTTTGCAGAACAATTGTAGATGCCACTAAAAGATAGTTTTTCCTTACTAGCAGCTTTATAAAATCCTAACTGAGACTACCTACCTGGTTCATGATAACAACTTAAAATAATAACATTTATAAAGAATAAAATTAATAAAATGTGTAATATCTGGTTAATTATGGTCTATAAAACTTTATTAAACTTGTATGTATATGTATATATATGTCTGTGTTTATGTTTGTACATACTGAAGGTTTGAATCTACCCAAATTAACCTGTAAATGAAATGAAATCCTGTCAAACAGCAATATTACATTTTATGTAAATAGGTAAAATATCCACAAGTTCATTTGGAAGAGACTATGTGAAGAACAGACATTGTTTTTTAAAGAGTTATATTACTAATTATGAAAGCTTAATATTTAGCCAAGATAATATTAGCACAAGAATGGAAAATATTAGAACCATATAAAAGTTTATAGAATTCAGAAATAAATTCTATGTCAAGGTAAAAGTCTACTATATTATCCTATAAAATTATTTCCTATAAAGATGGCATTTAAATCAATGGAAAACAATGACTCGTTCATTAATCATTTCAGGACAATTTTCTTTCAATTCAGAGAATAATAAAGCATAAATCTATGCCTAACATCATTTAGAAAAAACAAATTATAAGTGGATTTTAGAACTCAATATTAAGAAAAAAATCTACAAAATTATGACAGTATATATAATAAAAATAATTTATCAATGAGTTTGGCCTTGTTAAGAAAGGCAGAAATTGAAGAAATCATTAAAGATAGATGGCTGATGGATAGAAAGATAGATAGGTAGATAGATGTACAGTTGACCCTTAAACAACTTGGGGGCTAGGGGCACCAGACCCCCAATTTAGTCAAAAATCTGCATATAAAATTTTAACTCCCCCAAAACTTAACTATTTAACTATTACTTTAGTATTTGTCTTAACTACTATTAGGTAGGCTATTTAAATGTTGGCTATGTGTGTCATGCATTTATGACACACCTAACCAAAAATATTTCAATATACTTATTAAAAAAAATCTGTGTGTAAGTCAACCCATGCATTTCAAACCCATGTTGCCGAAGGATCAACTGTACATGCATACATATGGACAGGTACATGCGTACAGACATAGATCTGAATAGTTTTGAATTCCAAAAAATCATACAGTAAAATTTCAGGGTTTAAAGGAAAAACTATATATACAGCTCAAAAGCTATTTCAGTTTTATTGCAAAAGCACTAGCAAAAATTCTAATATTTCTATGAAAAAAACAAAACAAAACATAAAAACATAAAAGGTAGTAGTAACTGAAAAGATGCCTTAGACCACCCAGGAAGGTTGAAAAATGTCTCTAACAGACATTGAAATTAAGCAAAAGAGTAGACTAGAAATTCTTGAAATCCTTTAAGTCAAGCAGGGCAGATTCTATAGCAAGGCAGATGGAGCTGGACTCCAAGACAGTCGGGTCATTTTAAAGGTAGTAAAAAAGGTTATCAGTGTAATCTCCCATGAGTCCAAAGCTTTCTATGTCTTCAGATAAATCTCTGTGAGAAAGGATTTCTGGCATGTGATTGCAATTTTCTTAAAATAAACCTCAAACAGTTTCTACTGCCAGTGCAGCAGTCAAGCTGGTGTTTGTTTGTTTCTTTTAAAGAAAAGTATAAAACAATTCCTGCTATTATGGAAGCAATTGCCTATTTAAAAAACACATGGAAAAAGGAAATCTGCTTATAATGACATTTTTCATAGTTTCTAATCCCATCAGAGCTAATTCATATTGCAGAAATATCTATTGTATCAGAAAAGACTGAGAAAAATAGTAGAGATAAAGACAGACTGACAGAGAAAGAAATGGAAACAGAATATATATAAATCTGTACTCTGTATATGTAAAGGTCCCTGCAGGGAACAGATGGCACAGCAAAATTGGATAATTGAGGATAAAATAATTAAAAGATTATTTTTATAAGTATTAGAATATTTGGAGAGAGAGCAAGAAACAGGGCAATGGGATGGTTACCAAGAGCTTTTACCAGCAGAACCTTTAAAGAGAGCAAAGAGGGCAACTTAACAGAAATTGTGGGAATTTCCACAGAAGGAATGAGCCAATCCTGTCCACCTGACAGGAAGGGGGCAGAGACATCTGTATCACCTCACTCCCTTCCCACTCTCTGATAGTCAGCTGGTAGCAGAAGATCAGTCACTGACTGACGTGGTCCTTCTACGTCACCCTCATGTTGGAGAGCAGAGTGGAGGACGATGGAGAAGGTGTCATATCGATGGGGAAAATATCCACACGTGTGGGTTTTGCCTGTGTGTGTATGTGATACGGTTCTTTATGGGTACATACCACAATGGTAATAGTGATTACAATTGAATATGAGAAAGAGGGCACACTTGTAAACAAGGACTTTCATATGTTGTCCTCTGTATTCTCTATTGCATTATATTATTAAAAATTGTAAGAAAAATTAAATTTGCACAAAATTTTAATATATAAATAGCCTTATAAAAAACAATTCTGCATACTTTTACAAAAATGTTTTATACATTCTTGTCCTCATTTCTCAGTGTTGAAAGTTAAAAAGTTCTTTAACTCATAAAATTAAAGAATGAGCCATCCTTCTTCTAAAGCCTTTAGTGAAAAGCATTTAAGTAGGATAGAGAAAAGTTTTATATACATTATCTAAACTTTACAATACTGCTGCATTTTACAAAAAGAGTAACACTATTTTTGTATGGTTTTAAAACCATTTTCTCAAGTGAAAGGAAAATCTGTAATTTTACTCTTTATATTTTCAGGAGCATATGTTCATTGAGGAAACTCTTTCAGCAGAAAGGGAAGCTATAAAAAAAATCTGTCTTACATCAAAGAATTACAATACACTGATATCTCCCACACTCTGACTTCCCCAGCTCTCTGAAACAATGATTGTTCTAAGCACATTATTTCCAGTAGTGACATCAACAATAGAAAAAAATGTGCATTTTTTATGGAATCTTGGTATTTTATTACTTCTCCCAAAGCAAAAGCAGAAATACTACCTCCCTATTATTATCGCAAAATGCTTTTATCACAGTATGACAAGTCCATTTGTTCAAAGATGTTTACTGAAAATCACAAAGAGATTTTTTCCCCCACCCCATTATCAAAATTATTCCACATTTTTAAACCACTTTATTTAAAGCTTCTGTAGGAGACAGACATTTATATCTCAAAAAATAATAGTGTTTGTCTATAGCTAATTATACCTAATACAAAAGATTAAAAAAAGTCACCTTCATGAACTTGAATTTTTTAAATTAATTCATTTATTTATTTTATTATACATACATGTGGGGTACAACATTGATTTTCAATAATTGTGTAGAATGTGTGGTGGTTAGAGCAGTACACGTAGCTTATTCATCGTTACAATATGCAATCATTCCTCATGTCTGCCGACCAAATGCTCATTAGCCTTCCACCCTCTCCCCTCCACTTTTCCACCTGTAGTTTTCTAAAAGTTCAATGTATTACTGTGATTGTTGTTTCTTTCTTTCTTTCTTTCTTTCTTTCTTTCTTTCTTTCTTTCTTTCTTTCTTTCTCTTGGTCTCTCTTTATTGTTTGTTTATTTATGGATTAATCTCCTGATTATGAGTGAGAACATGAGGTTTTTCTCTTTTTGCTCCTGTGTTGGTTTGCTTAGAATAATTTCCTCCAGCCTCATCCACATTGCTGCAAATGATAGAATTTCACTCTTTTTTTATGGCTTAGTAGTATTCCATTGTGTATGGAATAAGGAAACCACAGTTTCCTTATCCCGTCATCCATTGATGGACATTTACACTGGTTCCATCACCTAGCTATTGTAAATAAAGCTGCAATAAATGTGGGAGTGCAGGTATGCCTTCAACCTCATGTTTTCCAATCCTCTGGATATATCCCCAGTAGTGGGATTGCTGGATCATATGGAAGTTCTATCTACATACTGTTCTCCATAATGGCTGCACTAATTTATAGTCCCACCAAAAGCGCAGGAGGGTTCCTCTTTCTCCACATCCTCACCAGCATTTGTTATTCTCTGTCTGTTTTATAATAGCCAGTCTGATTGGGGTGAGGTGATATCTCAAAGTGGTTTTGATTTGCATTTCCCTGATGATTAGTGATGTTGAGCATTTTTTCATATACCTGGTGGCCATTTTTGTATGTCTTCCTTAGAGAAATATCTATTCAGCTCTGTTGCCCATTTTTTAATTGGGTTATTTGGGTTTTTTGCTATAAAGTTGTCTAAACTCATTGTATATTGTAGATATTAAGCCTTGTCAAGTGCATATTTTGCAAATATTTTCTCCTATTCTGTAGGGTGTCTTTTCACTCTATTGATTGTTTCCTTTGATCTTTTTAGTTTGATATAATCCCATTTCTTTATTTTTTCTTTTGTTGCCTATGCTTTTGGGGTGTTATTCATAAAGTCATTGCCCAGTCCTAAATCCTGGACTGTCTTCTCTATGTTTTCTTCTAGGAGTTTTAAAGTTTCAGGCCTTGTATTTAAGTCTCAAATCTATTTTGAGTTGATTTGGGTATAATGTGAGAGGTACACATCAAGTTTCATTCTTCTACAAATGCATATCCAGCTTTCCCAGCACCATTTATTGAAGAGGCAGTCTTTTCCCTTATGTATGTTCTTGGTGACTTTGTCAAAGGTCAGTTGGCTGTAAACATATGGGTTGATTTCTGAGTTCTCTATTCTGTTCCATTGGTCTACGTGTGTGTTTTTATGCCAGTACTGTGCTGTTTTTGTTACTATAGATTTGTAATATATTTTAAAGTCAGGAAGTGTAATGCCTATGGCTTTACTTTTTTTTTGCTCAGGATTACTTTGGCTATTTGGGGTCTTTTGTTCTTTCCTATGAATGTTAGGATTGTTTTTTTTTTTTTTTTTTCTATTTCTGTGAAGAATGTTGTTGGTATATTGATGGGAATCACTTTGAATATGTAGATGGCTTCGGGTAGTATGGACATTTTTACTACATTGATTCTTCCAATCCGCGAGCAAGGAATGTCTTTCCCTCTCTTAGTGTCATCTTTATTTCCTTCCAGAAGTGATTTGCAACTCTCACTGTAGAGATCTTCCCCCTCTTTGGTTAGATTTATTCCTGGGTATTTTATTTTTTGGTGACTACTGTAAACGGGTTTGCTTTCTTGATCTCTTTTTCTTCTAGTTTGTTTTTGGAGTATAAAAACACTACTGATTTTTGTATGTTGACTTTGTATCCTGCAACCTTACTGAATTCATTTCTCAGCTCTAAGAGTTTTTTGGTATTCTAAGAGTTTTTGGACTCTCTTGGGTTTTCTATATATAGAATCATGTCATATGTGAACAGGGACTATTTGATTTCCTCTTTACCTGCTTGGATGCCCTTTATTTCTTTCCTTTGTTTAATTGCTCTGTCAAGTACTTCCAATACTGTGTAAAATAAGAGTGGAGAGAGCGGGCATCCTTGTCTTATTCCTGATCTTTAGGGGAAAGCTTTCAGCTTTTCCCAACTCAGAATGATACTGGCACTGGGTTTATCATATATGGCTTTTATTATGTTGAGATACCTTCCTTCTATATCTAATTGGTGGAGAGTCATTATCATGAAGGACTGTTGAATTTTGCAAATGCTTTTTCTGCATTTATTGTCAAATACTTTTTCTGCATTTATTGAGATGATCATATGGTTTTTTGTTCTTGACTTTGTTGATGTGATGTATCACATTTATTGATTTGCATATCTTGAATTATCCTTGCATTCTTGGGATGAATCCCACTTGATCATGATGTATAATCTTTTTGATATATTGCTGTATTCTGTTTGCTAGTATTTTGTTGAAGATTTTAGCATCTACATTCATCAAGGATATTGGCCTATAGTTTTCTTTTCTTGTTGTTTCTTTGTCTGGTTTTGGTATCAGAGTGATGCTAGCTTTATAGTTTGGGAAAATGATTTCTGTTTCAATTTTTTGAAATAGTTTGGAAAGAACTGGTATTATTTCCTCCTTAAAGGCTTGGTAGTATTCAGCAGTGAAGCCATCTGTTCCTGGGCTTTTCTTTTTTGGAAGATTTCTGATTGCTGCTTCAATCTCTTTGCTTGTTATTGGTTTGTTCAGTTTTTCCGTCTTCTTGTTCAATCCTGGTAGATTGTATGTTCTGGGAAGTTTATCCATTTCCTCCAGATTTTCGAATTTGTTGGCAGGTAGTTGTTCATAGTAATCTCTAATGATTCTTTGTATTTCTGCAGTATCAGTTGTGATATTTTTGTTTCTGATATTTGTTACTTGGGTCTTCTCTCTTCTTTTTTTAGTAAGTGTGGCTAGTGGTTTGTCTATTTTGTTTAGCTCCTCAAAAACCAGAGAATATACATTCTTCTCATCAATACATGAAACATCCTCCAAGATAGATCACATTATATTAGGTCACAAATCAAGTTTCAGCAAATTTTAAAAAATTGAAATATTTCATGCATCTTCTTCTCAGACCATAATGGATTAAAACTACAAATTAGTAACAAATGAAACTTTGGACATCACACAAATACTTGAAAATTAAACAGCATGCTTCTGAATGGGTTAAAGAAGAAATCAAACAAGAGATCAAAAAAATTCTCAAAACTAATGATAATAACAGCACATCATACCAAAACCTGTGGGATACTGCAAAAGCAGTACTATGAGGAAAGTTTATTGCAATAAGTGCTTACATCAAGAGAATAGAAAGATTTCAAATAAACAACCTAACTGTATACCTCAAGGAACTAGAAAAACAAGAACAATCCAATCCACTAGTTAGTAGGCAGAAAGAAATAATTAAAATCAGAGCAAAACTAAATGAAATAGAGACCAAAAATATGATACAAAAGATCAATGAACTTGAATTTTATGGAATTCTGTTATTTAGTTTACATCAGTGATTTTCAGTATTATAAAACTCTCCAAGATTATAATAGTAATTACACTATTGCTATTACTTTGGTGTACCCCAAGCTACACACTGACACCCAGGTGGAAAATAAACAAATATAGTTTAAATGACTCATATACAAATTGCATGTAATAAATATGTAGTTAATTTAGACAATGAGATCATAGTGCAGGTTTATCAATCTACTACCACATTTTTCAATGACAATATTATGGATATTTTTTCTATGTTCAAAAGTAGACTGGAACAAAAATAAGAAGTAATTTCTAACCCAATATATTGGTTTGGTGAATATTTAAAATATTTGTAAAATATAGATGAAGATTTTCAGAAAGAAGCACTGAAATTAAATATGGAAGTAATTTTATTTGTGTTTTAAATTTGATTTGACTAGTACTTGAAAGAACATTAAACAATAATAAAAAATCAAGTTGTATTATATCCAAATATGAGATATAATGTGATAATAGTTTTTAGAGTTTTATCGTTGTGCTTTGTGTTAAATAAGCATTGTGTGTGTGTGTATGTTGAATATGGATTATGTGTGTGTGTGCGTGCACATACATACATATTGTTTATCAGAGATGTTATCAAATGTGTTGTGTACTAACACTTCTTATCAAAAATGGATTGTATATTTAACAAATAGCTTCAGCGTTTGTGAACTGTTACTTTTTGTCATTTTGACTATTTAAAACTGTATGTTATGTTTTATAACCTGAATGGTTTATATTAAATAACTTTAATTTATATAATTTGCTTATTAATGCTACAAATACTATCAATAATATTGACACAGGCATTCATAAATTGCCTGATTCCTACTTTGTCAAAAGTATACTCTTTTAATACACTACTTGACTTAAATTACCAAATATTTTTTTATATACTAGAACAGTTATAGTCAAAAATGAGAAGTGTCTTTTATCTTACTGATAACATTTTGATATTAAATACAAAAAATAGAAATGTTTTATCTATAAAATGGAAAATATTAAGTAACATAGGCTTTCTATGCATTAATACTATAAAAACAAACCACAAAACACTCTTAGCCATATTATTTTTTCCCAAGAATGTCATTTTAATAAAGTTCTCCAAGTTTTTCATGACTCTAAGTCTGTATTCCTATTGTAACTGGAATCAACTTTTAGTAATTTATATTATCCAAGAAAAGAATCCATATTACTCAGGAATTCAAATGTATTAATACGGAATTATTATATTTTATGTGGTTTTTTTTTTTTCCTTTTTTGTCTTTTTTCGTGTCTGGCAACGGATCACAACCCTCAGTGTCGTGCCCGTACCGGACCGGGACCGGCACCGGGATCGCAACCCTCAGTGTTGCGCCTGCACCTTGCTCAGCCAGTGAGCGGGAACCGGTGTGTATATGGGATCTGAACCCTTGGCGGGAGCGCCACCACGCTCCCAAGCGGCGCACTGTAGCAGTGCGCCACCAGGCCAGCCCCTATGTGTTTATTTTTTACGTGAGGCTTTGAGCAGTTACTTTATTTCTTCACCTACTTGCTTACAGCTTACTTTTAAGGACCTGCTCTAGATTAATTTCTCAATATTTAAGGTTATTTTTGTTTTAATATTTATTCCTTTTCTTTGTCTTCCTTTTATTCTTAGGTAATCCATGCCTCACTTCTAATCTTTCTGAGTTGAATGTTAATTCACTTTATTTCATTCTGTCTCAGTTGGCAATGAAAGTGTTTATAACCATAAATTTCTCTTTAAGTACAGTCTGAGATTCCAATAAACTTTAACCAAGTTATTCTTAACTTTATTAATTTTAAGTTTTTTTCAAGAAAGCTTTGATTGTCTTTGACTCATGAGTAGAAGAGGTTTTATTTTATTTTGTTTACGTTTTTCATTTTGAAATATTTTTTTATGTTTATTTTTAGTTATGGTATGATTTAAAATTTTAATTTATGGATAGACTGAGAGAAAAAGGTCAAAAATATAAACAGGGACTCAGTAACTTTGGGAACAATATCAAGCAGTTTAACATACAGGTACTTTGATTTCCAAAATTGGAGAGACAGAAGAATAGGTATTTAAAGAAATAATGATTCAACCATTTTAAACACTGATAAAAATATATATAATGTCACTGATTTATTAAGCTAAATGAAACCCAAGCAGATTTAATATAAAAAAACTTATACCAAGACACAAGAGAAATAAATGTCTGTAAATCAATGATTAAAAAAAAAAAACAAACCCAAAACAAAAAACCAAAATCCTGAAAGCTGCAAGAGAACAAAGACATAAAAGGACACAATACACACATGGGATCAAATATGAAAATAAAAACAGAATTATTTGAAATAATGTGAGACAGCAAAAATTAAAACAATAAATTAACCTCATCAAAAAAGCCTCTTCTTTTCAAGAGACATTGCTTAGCAAATGAAGAGGCAATCCAAATTCTGAAAAAAAGATGCATTCTTAATATACCTATTGGACAAATGACTGGGTCCATATTATACATACTAATTTAAAAAAAAAAAAACCTCAAAAGATTTGACAGGACACAAAAGATATATAAATGTTTACTAAGCAGATGATGTCTGACATTATTTGACATGTGGATAACACAAATTAAAAACACAATGAGATAAAACTACACAGTCACTTAAACTGACAAAAATATTTTAAAGTAGATAATTCCAAAAGCAGTGATGATGTGGAAAAACTGGAACACGCATACATTCTTAGAGGGAGTAGAATCTATGGATTTATGGGGCATGACTCCCTGGAAATGTCACAAAGCTAAGTTAGTATCAGAGTATAGTGATGTTTCATATACTACTGTACTCTGTACTATGCAAGATGACCATCTATTGTTACTTACAAGCATCACTAAACACAGGCCAGACACCGTGTATCAGATGCAGAAAAGTTGGGAAACAACACTCAGTGTCCTAGACCTCTCTGTCCTTTGCTTATACTTCTTGATTGCTTGCAACTTTCAATTTATTTGTAAAACTTGGTGCTGATTACAATCTCTGATTGGTGTGAGTCTGATTTGACAGTCTGATACATTGCATTATCTCAGCAGCTTGTTAGTTTGGGAAATGGTCTAGTAAGAGATTATATTCAATAGCCTCTGGGGACAGGAGTCAAGAGTGTAGTCTCAAGTGATCAGCAAAACAGATACCTTTATGTACGGAAATAACACATTATGAAATTTGTCATAAGTCTTCCAAAAAGGACACAAACATGTAGCCAGGATGGAAGAGACATTTAAATGCATACCTCATAGAAGGCATGGATATCGTACCCGGGAGAGCTAGAAGGCAACCAAAATACCAGTATAAAGTCTGGCTGATTAGCTCAGTGGTTTAGTGCATGGCCCTGATAACACCAAGGTCAAGGGTTCGGATCCCCATACCAACCAGCTGCAAAAAAAAAAAAAAGAAACAAACAAAATGCAAGTATTAAATAAGTAACAGAAATGTTTGTTTTATTTCTTCTGTTCTACATTCACTTATGTTCATCCCCAGGGGAGTTAAAAGAATAAGATGGAGCCAGAAAGAGCAAAGGGAAATGAAAAAATCAACCATGTTCCAATTTCAGTACAAAACAATGGGACAAAAATGACACTGGGAATAGGAAAGGAGAGAGTGACCACTGAACTGAATACTAATTCTATTTCGATTATTTTAATCCCTAAAAATAATTACATGATCACTGAACAGATGTGGTATCTGCCCAAGAAGCAGCCAAAAGGTGGAAAAAGGGACTTCTAAAAGAACATTTGAAGATAGATTTAAGAAAAATAAGGCTGTTTCACATCTGTAATCCACTGAGAAAATATTCAATAAACTATTTACATAATGAAGAATAAAGAATATAAAGTCCCTTCTCTTGCTGCATTTACCATCTCATAAAGAAGACAGATTGTTAAACCTCAGTTTCAATGCAATCAAGTAAGTGCTAAAAGCAGAGGAAAAGCAGATTTCTATGGCAGCTTCCGAAACATGTATCTAACCAGAACACAAGGAGCCTGAGAAAACTTTCTGGAAGCGATACCTTAATTGACAGCTGAAGAATGAGTAGGTATTATCTAGGTAAAAAGTAATAGGAAAAAAAGTCTATACAGGAATGTAAAAACCAGGTTTGATGACACAGAGACAATGCAACATGGTGTATTAGATGAACAGAAATGTTTCATATATTTGGAGCACAGACTTTGGATGCTGAAATTTGTCTAAAGAGGTTGGACGGGAGGATGAGCTTCAAAATTTCAGTGAACACTTTGGAAACCATCATGAAGGCAATTAGAAGTAACAAAAGTACTTAAAAGAGGAGAATATAACAATGAGACTTTCATTAGTGGTGACTGCCTGGAGGTAAAAGAGTTAAGACTGGAGGTAGAGACATGAGTTGGGCGCTTTTATAATAATTTAGGCAAAATTGTTCTTGATTAGGGTGGTGCCATTGGGGATGGAGAGAAATAAGTGAATTTAAGATCTTTGAAAAACTTGGTGAATTATTGGTTATAAATTTGGTAAAATAATGAAGGAGATAGTTACGGGTTAAATTGCATCTACCCAAAGTTCATAGGTTGAAGTTTTAACCACCAGCACCTGGGAATGTGAACTTGTTTGTACAGAGGGTCACTGCAGATGTAATTTGTTAAGTTAAATTGAGGTAATTAGGGTGGGCATTAATCTAATATCACTTGTGTCCTTGTAAAAAGAGGAATTTTTGTTTGTTTTTGCAGCTTGCCTGTATGGAGATTCGAACCCATGACCTTAGTGTTATAAGACTGCGTTCTAACCAACTGAGCAAGCAGCCAGCCCCCACCGTGTATCAGATGCAGAAAAGTTGGGAAACAACACTCAGTGTCCTAGACCTCTCTGTCCTTTGCTTATACTTCTTGATTGCTTGCAACTTTCAATTTATTTGTAAAACTTGGTGCTGATTACAATCTCTGATTGGTGTGAGTCTGATTTGACAGTCTGATACATTGCATTATCTCAGCAGCTTGTTAGTTTGGGAACCCCCCCCCAAAGAGTAAATTTGGACACAGAGACATACACCTTAGGGAGAACACTATGTGAAGGAAGAGAGGAGGGTTGATGCTTCGATAAGCCAAGTAATGCCAAAGATTGCGAGCAAACCACCAGGAGCAGGAAGAGAGACAATAGATTCTTCCTCACAGCCCCCAGAGGGAACCAACTCTGCTGTTACTTTCATCTTGGACTTCCAGCCTCTAGAACTGTGGGACAATAAAGTCTGTCATTTATGTCACCCACTTTGTGCTACTTTGCTGTGGCAGCCTTAGCAAACTAATTGAGACACAGAAAGCACCAACATGTTAACTATCTTTCTCACTTGGGAAACTGCATCAATAATGATGCCTTTTGCTTAAAGGGAATATTAAAGGACACAAGTTTGAGGGAGAATAATTGTTGTGTTTGATATGTCTGTGGACAAATCAGTTGGAGATAACGCTGTGCTGTAATATATATTAGAGAATTGCAAACATGTAGATGTACATTGAGTTCTTGAAAGTGGCAAAGGAGAATGTGTGGAATTAAAAGAAGGTTATCCAGGATAGATTCCTTACGAACACCAAGGGAGGTGTTAAGCATATAAAATAAAGGGGATTATTTTGTGAATTCCAAGACAAAAAGAGGGATTATAAGGGTTTAGGTTAAAAAAAAGTAAACATTAAGAGAAATACTACTTTCAAAAGAAAACTTTTAAAAACCTAGTTGGAGATGTAAGTAAATATGCAGCTTCAATAACAGGAAGGTAAGAGTGTCCTGGTTCTCATTTGTCTTTTATTTTATGGCACAGAAAGGAAGTTCACCTGCTCAGAACAAGACAGTGATGCAGTCTTTGAATCCTATGTGTTTACAGATTTCCATCCTACATGGTTATACATCTACAATTTATGCATGGGTTGGTGGAGAGCCCGGTGGGCAAAACAACAGCACAGTGGAGCAAATAGGTTAAGCATGTCAGCAAGAGGTCAATTACAGCTATGAAACATGCAATCTATTCTGGGTACTATTAAGAAGAAAAGAGGTTACAATTAGGGAGAAATTGTCAAGGAGTTTTTGACACAAGATTTTAAAAATTAGATCTAACCTGGTAATGCGAACAACTGCAAATCAGAGAAGTAGCAATTAGAAAATGGAATGACTGAATTAACCATTTGCCTGTGGAACTGATTCAAATTCTCTTATTGCTAAGAGAATGGGAAGGGTTCAAAGTTTCTTAAAGATAAATTTATTTTTTAAAAGGGCCAAGGAACTGACATAGCTAACTATGGAATTTATCCACATTGATAGAACCATTTCAAATAATGGACGGGTTTGGAGGGGAAAGGAAGATTATAGTGAAAGTAGCAAGATATTCAAATAATGTGGTAGAAAACAGTAAAAGGGAGAAGATGTCATATATGAACTGCCTCAGATATGAGACTTGTTTGTTTCTTGTTTGCTTTACTCAAGTGGGAGAGTAATTAGATGTAAAAGAGAGCTAGATTTCAGAAGACAGAGAGAAATGAAGCAAAGTTTAGTAAGATAAGAAACTGTGATTTTTAAAATTTTGACAGTAATAAAAATATTATGTTACAACTCAGATGGTACAGTAAAGTTTTGTAAAGGGAATTAATGTGCAATTGAGTTAGAAAGTAGCAAATCCATGGGCTGGCCCAGTGGCGCACTGCTACAGTGTGCCGCTTGGGAGCACGGTGGCACTCCCACCGAGGGTTCGGATCCCACATACAGACCGGCTGCTCACTGGCTGAGCGAGGTGCGGATGCAACACTGAGGGTTGCGATCCCGTTGCCGGTCTTGGTCCGGTACAGGCGCGACACTGAGGGTTGTGATCCGTTGCCAGTCACGAAAAAAGACAAAAAGGAAAAAAAAAAAAAAAAAAGGAAAGTAGCAAATCCAGAATAACACATGAATGAGGGTAATAGAGAAGAGAGATAAGAAACTGGGACATCATAGTTAAAGGGAACGTAAAACCTCATAAATGTAGCTGGCTTTAAGGTATTTACAACAGCCCCTTAGTGGACAGCATATAGAAGAAAGGACCAAACAAACAAGATTCTAAATGGGAATTTAGAAATGCACAAATGCTGTTTGTTTAAATATGACTTTATTACTATAACCATTTCTAGCCCTGGTTGCAATGTTGTGTATAAGGTAATTAGTTCACTATTCATATAAACAGCCTTTCTTTTTTTCCTCTCTTTTTTCTTTCTGGCATTCCTTCCATACACAGCTTTGGATTCTGAAGCTGTAAGTGACTAATGTTTCCTATTGCTTCCCTCTTACCCCAGTTATGAGTATACATCTTTTAGAAGGCGTGTAGCTTTATTGTTCAATGCAATTACTTCCTTTCACACTTTATAGTGTAATTTTGTATTAGATATAACACCATTTTCTAAATCCAAATATATGGATTAGTCACTTTGAAGTTCAGAATCAAATACATGAGATGATGATTTGAGAAGATTGAGCAAAGCATTTAAGTAACATTATGCCCCTTGCAAAATGTCACACCATCCAGATATTGCTATAGTATGATTCATGGAAATGCTAAAATACTAAATAATTATGTCCTTGATTAAAACCAAGAACTGTTTGATTGCCATTTCAAGGGATCTTTGAATGGTGAGCTACTCAGCATCTTCCAGTAAAAGAAACACTGGAAATGCAAGAAATTTGTAAGTAAATGACATTTTTCTTCAAACACTATAAGATGGGCTTGCCTACTCAGTACTTCATCCAATAAATCATTTTTCCAAGTAAGAATATCAAGAATTACATAAAATGTTGTGAAGGATGGTCATACGTTTTGTCTAATAATAGCCATTTCTTGGCCATTAATAACTATTAAACCTCTGGCCTGATGATGTTTTCTAAAGAAGATTTAGATAACTCCTGGTTTCTAAATCACAAACACATGCACATACAATTAGATGGTATTGCAGAAATTTTGAAAGTTACAAAAAGTTTACAAACAGAAACAATTTATAATCCTGAATCCAAGGAAAACCCCAAATCATATTTTGGTATAATTTCATATCATAGGATTTATTCTCTTAGTGCACATCAATATTTATTTTTATGAAACTGATAAAGCTTTCTACATAGTTATTATTCCACAATTCTATCTCATAATTACTTGAACATCATTGTCATACTTAATTGTATAGTCCTCCATTATTTGAATGTTCAGAAATTCATATAATCTTTCTGTTACTGGAATATTGATAAGTGCATGCTTTAAATTTTGTAAAAAAAAAAAGTTATGAACATATGTAATTCCTATTAAAATGCAAATAATTTTAATTAATTAATTAATTAATTATTTTATTGAATCATAATTGATTATTCATATTTTGGGGATTCAGTGTTGACATATGTTGATCAAGTCAATACTACCAGTATATATATTGCTACAAATTGTACTGATTCTTTATGCTCCTTGTCCAATCTCTCCTTATCCCCTTCCCCAACCCCTTTCCCACCACTGATAACACTAGATTTCTTCTCTTCCTCTGAAAGAGTAATGGTTACTTTGTTGATTTGTTGCCTAGATGATCTGTCCAATGCTGAAAGGTGTGTTCAGGTCCCCCAATATTATCATAGAGCAGATGCTTCTTCTGTCACTCTGGAATGGATTTTGTGGTTAGAAACATCCTCTTCTTTTCTTTGGTCTCTGCTGGTGACTCTCCTTGTGTCCATGCACTCCAGTGGCTGGTGGACCATCTGCATAGTGGTTGTGATGTCTAGCCACTTCTGCAGCAGCCATGGTTACTGTGGTAGCTGTGATGGACCACCTACATGGAGGTGATGTTTTTAGCATGCTCCTTGGCACTGGTGGTGTGTCTGGTTGTGGGGAGGTATAGTCCCTGGCTCAAGGCCTCAGGTTCCCAGGTGGAGCCCCAAAGCACTGTCGGTATGCCTGGTTGTGGGTGGATCTAGTCCTTGGCTCCAGACCTCAGGTCCCCTGGCAGGCCCCAAGATGCTGGTGGTATACCTGGTCCAGAACTAATTTTTTGTCCTTTGTTTACTTCTAAAATGGGGGAACTTCCTGTGGGAACCAGTACTTGAGCTGTGTGGTTGAGCTAAATTGCTGCTTTGCTGTTATTTCCCTAGGAAAGGCTTTTTGTGCAGCTCAGCATTTAATGGATGACCTTATAGGTACTTCTGGCTCTCCAGAGACCCAGTGCATCTGGTTTGGTGTAGAAACTCTGATCTGGGCCTGAGTCTTCTCATCAAACTGCACCCCATGCAATTCTATATTCCTGGTCAGTCTCCTGTGAGTGGTCCTGCACTGATTGAGGGGCTGATCAGCTGACCTTGCTGTGCCCCAGTGTACCCCCAGTGGGCCCATCTCCACCACTGTCCATGTTCCAAACACTTCCCATGGGATGGGCCCTGCACCAGTCCCTTGTGATGACTCACTGGCCTCTGAATGACTCCTTTTTTCAGTTGTTCTGGCTCCTCACATGTGTGTGGGTCCATGGGAACCCTATTAGTGGTCTTGCTGTCCTAGGGGCCACCAAGGCTCTCTTCTCCCCTGCCGCCTCCAAGCAACTCCATCTGAAGGGCACAGCTGTGGCTTCTGCCAGCTCCTGCTCCATGAGCTCAGCAGCTCCAGCCATAAAGCGGCCACAGTCTGAATTGCTCCTAGCAGTTTTTTCTTTCTCTCATCGTAGTTTCTCCTGCCTTCATGAACTCCATAGGTCTCTCCTTCTCTTCCCCTGAGCTCTAGTGGCCCCAGCTTGGCTGTTGTTATATTTTTATAGTTGTAAATTTGTTAATTTGTGGGAGAGTGTGATGCTGGGGCCTGTCTATTCTGCCATCTTGACTGGAAACTCACATATATGAACATATGTAATTCCTATTAAAATGCAAAGAATTTTATTAAAGCAAAATGTGAATTAGTGTTTCAAAGTCAAATGATTCTATAAAGCCTATTATATAAATACTGCAGCTCACTGTTTCACCTTCCTGCCCTTTTGTCCCACTCTGTAGAATCAACTGTTCCCAGATCTTTAGTTTCATTCTTTTCTCCTGGTTTTAACTATGATTTTAAACAACATAATGCTACTACCCTTTTAAGAGCTCCTTTATTTTACCTTCACACTTGAATCATATTCTGGATTAATATGGACTTTTAGTATGAAAATCATTTTTGTTTAGATTATTGAAAGCTCTGATATTAATATACTAACTTTCAGTGTAGGTGTTGAAATTTCTGTGATTCTAACTCCTCACTTCTTCTACATGATTTTTTCTAGAAACTTGAAAGAGACAAAAATATGACAGTATAGTTGGGCCCAAATTAAATTATTGAATGTGAATTATCATCTATTTCTTTTCTGTTACACTTCTCGCTGTGTAATGGAGATGCAAAAAAGGATTACTCAAAGCAACATGAATGCAATGAGAAGCCTAAAGTGACTGTACATCATAAACTCCTCTGTTAGGAGGAGAAAACTGGGTTTCCCTGGTTCAAAGTTAGCTTCTGTTTTTTATTATAAAGACAAGGAAATTTCACAAGAAAAATCAGTTGATTCAATCTTTTCAAAAGGACACAAAGACATGAGCAACATGACAAAAATTATCTATGGCTAAGTATAGCTTTAACAATGGAAACTAGTAACATCATTTAAATCAACAATGTGACATTCCAAAGTACAATTTGTGAAAAGCTAAATTGATCAAACTGTGAGCATTATCTAATCCAAAATATAACCTCTCCTTAAATGATTTAAGCAAAAGTTACATTCTTATGATTAAATCTAAGTAAAATTGTCTCTAAAGTTTCCAACAGACAGCTTGCCCTGAGCAAACATTTTTTTCACATTTTTCCCTACAGCAATTCTTTCAAATCTTTTAACAACAATCAGTATGTTAAATAATCAAAGTACATAATCCCATCCCTAAACAGTGATTAGAATTGATTCGATGGGATGGGTTGTTGCCTGCTTGCTGTTTTTTTTCCCCTAGCTGAGTACTTTTGTTCCACACATGCATTGCCTAAAAACCTTATACTAAAAATCAAATGAGAATCAAGATTTTTAATGCTCTAGATTTTCTTTCTTTCTTTCTTTTTTTGGTAGCTGGTTTGTACAGAAATTAAACCCTGGACCTTGGTGTTATCAGCACTATGCTCCAACCAACTGAGCTAACTAGCCAGTCCCATATCTACTTCTTTAATTACTTCTAAGAGGCTAAATTACCACTTTTGAAAATGAAGCTCAGCCCTCATCATCCAATTGCCTCTTAAAGACCCACCTTTCACATATTATTGTCAGATTTCCCACCTTCTTAATACTGTTACAATTGGGATTAAGTTTCGACCTGAGATTTGGAGGAGACTTTCATACTGTAGCAGTGTTTTATTGTTGTTTTCCTCAAAGTTCTCTATTTCTGCATTACTTCATATGTTGGGCTTGGTGTTTCAGCTCCTTCTCTTTTGAGTCCTGCTCTTCCTCTGCTCTCAAGTCTGTCTTTTATCTCGGCATGCTCGCTCCTGAATGACCAGCTAGAGTAAAATGCTAACAGCTTGTGATATGACCAGTTCCTCTACTCTGTTCTGTCAATTACTGACTGTCCAAATGCTTTGAGTATCAACTGTCTAAAAGGGCTATTTTAAGATATTCAGGAGAGAAAGTTCTTTCATCTTGGAATGGTATCTCTTTTATAAACACTACCATTTGTAATTTACACTGATTGTATTTTATGGGTGCCTACGTTAACTATGCTAGCATGAATAAACAAGGATTTCATATGATCCATTCTACCTTTTATTCAGTAAAATAGTTAAAATAAGCTTGACATCCCTTTCAAATTATCAGTGGTTCACACACGGCAATTTGCATCACTTGTACATAGAGATGATCAATAAATTATTGCTACTATTAATATTTTTAACTAAATTATATGGTCACTCATAAGTGGGTGATGAAGGAAGGAAGGAAGGAAGGAAGGAAAGAGAAAGAAAGAGAGAGAAAGAAAGATCACAATAGTACATTGAACTTTCAGAAGGAGAGAACAAATCTATGGTTACTAAAAGTGGAAGGGGGGAGGGAGAATGTTGGTTCCTCGCCACCGGGGACCAACAACACAGGGCAGGAAGGGACCCCGGACCAGCCGGCGGTAACCTCTTGTGGGGCTGAGTGGGATGATGAGTGTCGCAGGCCCGATCCCCTCTGCGCTTCGGCCCCGGGGACAAAGAAAGAACACCGAGCCAGGAGAGCGGTCAAAGCCGGAACTCTGTTTATTACAGCAAGCAGGGGTTTTTATAAGGTACCAGGGGTGGGGGAGCTCTTATCCAATAGGTAGTTGACACACTGCTACCCGGGAGGAGGGATGAGGACAGGGCAGGTGGGAAAAAAGTGCAGAGTCACCGTACCCCGGAAGTTAGTTCTTTTAAGTTTTGAGTTCTCTGCTTAGGTTTCGGTTTCCCAGAATCAGCCCGAAGCAAGTTTAAAATGGCTGAGGTACTTTCCCAAAATGGCTGGTGGCCCGGGCGTAGCCCAACAGGAGAAGGGGTTTGAGGAGAAATTGGGTAAGGGGCATAAATAGTAATTATGATTTATAAAAGTGAATATGCTAATAATATTGATTTGATCATCACATGTTGTACACAGGTGATGGTAGTCAACACTGTACCCAAATATATATAACCAATTAAGCATCAATTAAATAAAAGAAAAAAAAGACACATGATGTGCTGCTTTTAAAATTTATTCTTAATATATGAGGGCTTTCAAAAGTTAGTGGAAAATGGAATTAAAAGAATACAAATTTTTCCATGAACTTTTTGAAGACACCTTGTGTGTGTGTGTGTGTGTGTGTGTGTGTGTGTGTGTGATCACTTGTCTAGAGTATTTTTAGGCAAATGAGTTCTCAAGAAAAGATGCCCATTTGATCAAGCTAAAATCTTGGAAATCATCCTTGAATTATCTTCCTTTCACACTTTCTACCCAATTCATCAGAAAATTCTGTTGTTCCTACATTCAAAATCTATCCTACATCTGATACTTTCTTACCAACTTCACGTCTGCCACCATCCTGTCTCACCTTGATCATTGTAATTTTCTCCTGCTAAAATCCTATCCAAATAACAGAATGAACCTTTTAAATATAAATCTGATTTATTTACAACCCACCTATCCCTTAAAAGGTTTAGTGAATATTGTGAATGATTGGTTTTATGTTTACCTTTCCAAATTCAACTCACAGAACTCTACTCCAGCCTTACAATTTGCCCGGCCAAACTGTTATTTTTATTTTTAATTTTTTTCTTTGAATACACAAGCATATCACTTGGAGTTGGGAGGGTTAGAGGGTTTTCTTCTTTTTCTAGTGTCATTTTTTTTTACTCAGATAGCTACCTAACTGTTTGATTTATTCAATTGTGGTCTTTGTTCAAATGTTATTCCTTCTGAGAGAGCACCATTGGGCAGACCGCCTAAAACAGAAGACCCTCGTCATTCCCCAGCCCCTCACAATGGTTTTTTCTTCTTCTTCTTCTTTTTTTTTATTCATAGTACATGTTCTTGCCTTATTTACATAATTATCTATTTGTCTATCTACCTACCCTTCTTGCAGTTTTTTTTTTTCCTTTTTGTCTTTTTTACTGACTGATAACAGGATCGCAACCCTCAGTGTTGCGCCCGCACCGCGCTCAGCCAGTGAGCGGGAACCAGTCTCCACATGGGATCCGAACCCTTGGCGGGAGCACCGCCACACTCCCAAGCGGCGCACTCTCCAGTGCGCCACCAGGCCGGCCCCTTCTTGCAGTTTTTTATCATTTTTTTCCTCCCAGAGAACATCAATATCATGAAAATGGGAATTTTTTCTCTTGTTACTGTGTCTCTAATTCCTAGAATAATCTTGACACTTAGTCCGTACTCAATTTATATTTATTAAATAAAAAAGCAAATAAATAAAAAATATAAATCTATTTAAAAATTAAACGGATATCAGTGATACCCATTACAACTCTATTGTAAGAATTAGGAGTTACCCTAAAACCTTTGCCATTTATGTTTAGGACAGTAAAAGGTCACTATTCATAAATTGTGATAATTTATGGAGCTCGTTTTAGACGGGACTAAAACAGAAAAGTGAATGACATGCTTTTCAGCACGTATATCTAGTAGTACTGCTAAATCATTCATTATTTTTTAACTCCTAGTTCTAGTTTGCCTTTGATGCTGCACTTTTGTTTGCACACAGCATGTACCCTTGGGGTTCATCCTGCATTCAGTGTTTTGCCTGAATAGCTGAGGTGATAGAAAGACACTCAACTTTTCTCTCCTCTGATAAGCTGCATATCCCCTGTAACCTCTGTGATCCTCATTCATCAGTGAACAGATAGATCTGAAACTCTACAGGTTCAGGGGCTGCTGTATTGGAGCTGAGAAAGCATTATTTCAATACAAAGGGCAACTTTACTAAAGAGTGCTTCAGGGAAAGTAAAAACATGGCCCAAGCCCCAAGAAACAGGTTTGTAGAGTAAATGACCTTAAGAAAATAATTCTTTAATATAACATTCCCTGTTTTGACTCAAACTATATCGTTTATAAAATCAAGACTTCCAGTGATTATCATTTAGCCACATTTTAAATGTATTTATTGAGTGCTTACTGTAGGAATATATATATATATACACATACATTTTGACCTTATATTGAATTATTTAGATATGCTAATAGCAGTTTTACTTATTTTTGATATATTGATTTTATGTAAATAACTCTAAACAAAATTAATATAGACTGATTTTATATTATGACGCATTAGATAAATTTTATTAGTAACTTAATTGGTAACTTTTCCTACTTATATTGGATATTTTTCTCCAGCTATATTATTCGAAAAAAGGTAAAATAAACATTTAAATTTCATGATGATTTCAATTTGTTTATTTGCTCAGCAACTATTAATTAAAGTTTTAAAATGCAGCAGATACAATGTTACTGTATGGGATAAAATGATAAGCAAAAGAGGCCGAATTCTTCTCATGAAGTCTGTGGTTTAGAAAGATCACAGATATTAATCAAATAATCATAACAAGAAAAATATAAGTAAAAGGGATAAAAGTTGTGAGGAAACTTTCAAAGTATTACAAATATATTAATAAGCAACTTGATTTAAGCTGCAGCACATGGAAAGTATTAGGTAAAACAGAAATGTTGCTTTTAAATATAAAGGCTAAGTATAAGTTAATTAGGTGAAGAGAGATCTGAGGGAGATGGACACAGTGGATTTCAGATACTGGTAAGAGCACTTGGAAAGCCCAAGGAGCTGGAATAAACACTGACAATTAAGTTCAAATATTGTTATTATTGCATTATTATTGAAACATAGCGTATCTACAGAATGAACTGAGATGGGGCTGGAGTGACAGGCACAAGCCAGTATGTGATACAGTCTGGTCTGACCATTTCGGGAGCCCTTGTTAAGTATTCTGGTTTTCATCTTAAAGCAATGGAGAGATATTAAAAGGTGTCTAACAGAAGAATGACAAGATCAAATCTGAAATTTAAAAAGATCATTCTGGATCTAATGTGAAAAATTGCTTTGAGTAGAAATTGTTAATATACTAAGGGTATTTAGAAGGCTATTATGGTAGCTCAATCAATAACCTCACACATTTTTGTTATATAGTTCTAAAAATAAGAAATAAATAGGACATGTAGCATTCATATGCATGAAGTACTATTTTTGACTTAATGTTGGACATAAGGAGGAAAATACTGCAAGACTGACCAAAGAAGCAAAACCAATGAACAAACCAGCAGATTTTGAGATCATTTAGTGAAGACTGAAGACCTGAGATCTGTTCTGAGTCAAAATTGTGGATGCAATTCCATAAGTCTCTCTCGTATTTTTCATTAATGAAATGGAGACAGTTATTAAGATGTACTAAATTAATATGAATATTGTGTTTATTAATCAATTTTATATTTCTAAATTATGATAGGTATATAATACATGAAATGAACACTTTGGAAATCTATGAGTAAAGAACAGACAAAAAAATTGGTTGGCTCATTCTTTCATTGTAATAAAAAAGGTCTCAGAAGTCTTTAAATAACCGTTTTTATTGAGTGACACCTATGGTAAAAAAAAGAAATGCTTAAATAATTAAAAGTGTTTTCAATAAGAAAAAAATAATTTATGGTGTTTTTTTGTTTGTTTGTTTGTTTGTTTTTTCCTTTTTGTCTTTTTTCATGTCCAGCAAAGGATCGCAACCCTCAGTGTCGCGCCTGTACCGGACCGGGACCAGCAACGGGATCGCAACCCTCGGTGTCACGCCCGCACCTCGCCCAGCCAGTGAGTGGGAACCGGTCTGTATGTGGGATCTGAACCCTCAGCGGGAGCGCCGCCGCACTCCCAAGTGGCGCACTGTAGCAGTGTGCCACTGGGCCGGCCCTAATTTATGGTGTTTTAACAGTAGACCACAAAAAGAGAATGCATATGAAAAAGTGGCAAACTGTATTTTGGAAAGATTCTGAAAATATTTTTATGTACAGTCATGAGTCACTTAAGAAGTGCATCATTAGGTGATTTTTATGTGCGAACATCATTGAGTGTACTTACACAGTCATAGACGGTACTGCCTGCTACACACAGAGGCTATGCAGTATAGCCTAGGATCAATAGGCTGCAAACCTGTACAGTATTTTACTCTGCTGAATACTGTACACAATTGTAACACAACAGTAAGTATTTGTGTTCCTAAGCATATCTAAATAGAAAAGTTACAGTAAAAAAAAATCAGTTTAAAAGATAAAAAATGATACACCTGCATAGGGCATTTACCATGAATGGGGCTTTGCAAGACTGGAATTTGCTCTGGATGAGTCAGTGACTGGAGAGTGAATGCAAAGGCCTAGGACATTACTATACACTACTATAGACTTTATAAATATTACACACTTAGCTTATACAAAATTTATAAAATAAAAGTATTTATGCTATGATGTCATCACAGCTATGATGTCACTAAGCAATAAGAATTTTTCAGTTCTTTTATAATATTATGAGACCACTGTCATATTATGTAATCCATCATTGACTGAAATCTCATCATGTAGTGCATGACTGCATATAACAACGTTCTTCTGATAAAAGTATATCTAGATATAGCTTTAATTATCAGCAGAAAAACTAATTGTAAAACTTCAGTAGTTCATAATATGGCCATTCTAAAGTGAAAGATTAATGAGATGAAAAATCTATAAAATGGGGGAAAAAAAGAAACCTAAAATTCTTTAAATGTATCAGATCTTGCTAACATTATAAATAAAGATTTGGAAAATATTTTACTGACTACTTGTTCTGAACAAGAAATGCATATATATATATTTTTTTTCCTTTTTGTCTTTTTTCGTGACCAGCAACGGATCGCAACCCTCAGTGTCGCACCCGTACCGGACCAGGACTGGCAACGGGATCGCAACCCTCAGTGTTGCGCCCGCACCTTGTTCAGCCAGTGAGCGGCTGGTCTGTATGTGGGATCCGAACCCTCGGCGGGAGCACCGCCGTGCTCCCAAGCGGTGCACTGTAGTAGTGCACCACCGGGCTGGCCCAAGAAATGCATATTTTAATCATAAAATATTTAAATATCAATAAGCAAAAGTCATCATTCTCTACAGCCCATTTCTAAAATATATCTTTTATACGGCAAGATCAATGAGGCCAGCTGTCAGTAGCTAACACATAACTATGTGAATTAGGAGTTTGCACCACATGTTCAAAGAAATTTAAAGATAAGTTGGTGGTTTCTAATGAGGTTTTTGTAAAAAAAAAAAGAAACAGATGGCCAGCTGTGCAGTGTATTTAATAATTTATGATAAAAAAATAGAAGCATGCTAGGCACATAACTAGGCAAACAGAAAATGTCATTATATTGTGAATATAAGTTAAGTAGCAGAATATAGAAACCATATGTTATAAAACTTGGAATTAGGAATTGTTTTACCACTTTTTCCTTTTTTTCTATTTCATGTAAGTGCTAATTATGAAAATAACCTATTAAAGATAATTTAAGGAACTTTCATTTAATTTTTACTATCCTTCTTTGTATAAATGTCTATTCTTTCTATCTAGCTGCAATATTGTATCCATTGACAACCTTCTCCCTATGCTTCCTACCTTGTATCCTTACCAGTCTCTAGGAACTACTATTCTACTCTTTACCTCTATGAAGCCAATTTTTTTAGCTTCCACATATAAGTGAGAACATAGGCTATATCTCTTTCTGTCTCTGGCTTATTTCACTTAGCATAATTTTCTCCAAGCTCATCCAGCTTGCAAATGGCAAGATTTTATTCCTTTCTGAAGTTGAATAGTACTCCATTGTGTATATATTCCACATTTTCTTTATTCATTTATCTGTTGATGGACACTTACATTGGAGGAATTTCAGGAATCCCTTTGATATGTTTATTTCCTTACCTTAGATACCTTCACAGTAATAGGATAGCTGGATTGTAGAGTAACTTTTACTTGTTTGAGAAACCTCCATACGGTTTGCTATAATAGCTGTACTATATTCCCACCAAGAATATATAACTTAATCTGCATCCTCACCAACATATTTATTTTCAGTCCTTTTGATAGTAGTACCAGAGACCAGGTGTACCAGATCTCACAAGACCCAGAATTACCTATAAAGAAAACCATTAAATCCTGAGCTGCACAAAAAGCCTTCCCCAGGGAATCAGCAGCAAAGCAACAATTTAGCTCAACCACAGAGCTCAAGTTTTGGTCCCCACAGGAAGTTCCCCCATTTTAGAAGTAAGCAAAGGACAACGAATTAGTTTCAGTGCAGAGTTTAAGTGGTAGGAACAGCAAATAATCCAACACAGAACCGGAAGAAAAAAAATACCCACAGACCAGAGACAAAGTTTGATATTAACTAGTAAAGGTCTCACATCACCAAAGAACAACTATAACACCTAGAAGGACCAGAAATCCCTTGGGCTCCAAGCCAGTGAGGGGAGAGGGCTGGGGTCCTCAGCCATGTCCTCTGACACCCACAACCAGCCTAGCAAGTTCCCTGGGCTCAGCCAGGGTGGTGGGGGGCCAAGGGCCTCTGCCACTACCCCCGCCACTGGTAACCAGTCCAGCAATGACCATTGAGCCACCTCAAGAGGTGCCCCAGGATCCTGAGCTGGGGCAGTGGGGGGCAAGGGTTTCAGCAACACACCTAACACCTGCACCCAGCCAAACAATGATCAAGCCATGCCTGGCAGGCCCCTGGTCTCCCCTGCAGGAATGAAGGGGGTGCCACAGGCCTCAACCCCACCCCTCCTCCTTCTTCCTTCTCCCACTTTATTTCTTTCCCCTCTCCTGATCCCACCCCTCCACATAACATCTTAGAATGTAAAAAAATAATATTAATAAATAAACTTAATTTGTAAAAAAGAGTGGCCTAAACACAAATGTGAGAATATAAAGCTAACATGTGGTGCCATCTCTCTCCTTCTCTTAACTCTTCTTCTATCACCTTCACTTTTCTCCCCAAAATAAATTAAAAATAAAAATAATTTTAAAGAAAAATGGAAACTACATTACGGAGCCATTGTCTTTGTAATTTGTAAACCCAAATAATGCAAATATTTTACTGAGTTAAGAAAACAGTGATAAAGTATCCATTTTCTTATTGTTTGCTTATTTGAGACCTAACTTCTGTTCTTTATTCTGATTCCACATTATCACAGAGTGCCCAGTGATACTGTGACAGCTTTTTTTTTTTTTTTTTTTTTAAACTTAAAAAACAAAACACACACACATGGAACAATGGAACATAATAGCGAACCCAGAAATAGATTCATATATCTATAGTCAATTTATCTTTGACAAGGGCACCAAGGACATACATTGGAGAAAAGATAGCCTCTTCAGTAAATGGCACTTTAAAAACTAAATATCCATATGCAGAAGGAAGAAACTAGACCCCTAATCTTCACCATATACCAAAATCAGCTCAAAATTAATTAAGACTTTAAGACCCAAAATTATAAAACTACTAGAAGAAAACATAGCATAAACACTTCAGGACATTGGTCTGGGTAAAAAATTTATGGAGAAGGCTTTTAAAGTATAGGCAACAAAAGCAAAAATAGATGTAAGGGATCATATCAAACTAAAAAGTTTCTGCACTGCAAAAGAAATAATCAACAGAATAAAGAGGAAACCCATAGAATGAGAGAAAATATTTGCAAACTATTCATGTGATTAATATCCAGAATATTCAAGGAACTTAAATAACTCAATGGCAAAATAATAATAATAATAATAATAATTAATAATAATAATAATAATATTAATAAATGGGCCAATGAACTTAGGAGGCATTTCTCAAAAGAAGACATACAAATGGTCAACAGGTACATGAAAAAAAATGCTAAACATCACTAATCATGAGAGAAATGCAAGTAGAAACCACAATGAGATTATCATGTCACCCCAGTTAGAATGACTATTATCAAAAAGACAATAAGGAATGTTGGACAGGATGTGCAGAAAAGGGAATTTTATACACTGTTGATGGGAATGTAAATTATTACATCTACTATGGAAAACTGTTGGAGGTTCCTCAAAAAACTAAAAATAGAACTACATATTATTCAGCAATCCAACTGCTGGATATTTATCCAAAGATAGGAAATTAGCATACCAAAGAGATACCTGCACCCTTATGTTTATTGCAGCATTATTCACAATAGCCAAAATATGGAATCAATCTGGGTGTCCATCAATATACGAATGAATAAAGAAAATGTGGTATATATACACACTGGAATATTACTCAGCCATGAAAAAGAATGAAATTCTCTCATTGTGGCAACATGAATGGGCTGGGAAGACTTTATGTTAAGTGAAATAAGTCAGGCACAGAAAAATAAATACCACATGTTCTCACTTATGTATGGGTGGAAAAAAAACTTGAACTTGTAGAACTAGAGAGTAGAATTCTGGTTACTAGAGGCTGGGAAGGGGAAAGAGTAAAGGGAATAATGAGAGTGCTGGAGACCAGCTCTGCAGGATTCTTTGGATCTGAATAAGTGGTGTGGATTCAGTGAAAAAAGAAAGACATGGACCACAGATGTCTAGTACAAGTGTGGACAATGACCACATGAATGTTGCTTTATTTATATCTTTTTACTTAATTTTTTATATGATGATTTATCTTTTAATCAAAACATTTTTATTTTGTTTCTATTGAAAAGGAAAGGTCAAAATGTTCTAAAGCACTCACACTGTGACAAAAACACCTACTCATGCATCAATAGTTCACCCCAAAGCCTGTGGCTTGTGTCCAGGAAACCATACAATAGCAACATGCTTGGCTTAAAGACCTTGGACTTTTGGTTTGAATCATAAATCCTAACCTTTTAAACTTACACATAAACTTATGTTCTAAACTCCTATTAAATCTTACTTATACTTATATTTAACAATTTGATGTTTTATGTTTTTTATTAATTATTCTAATTTTTAACCAAAATCACAATGTCTGTAACATGATTTTTTATTTCGTTAAATTTTTATTTGTCAATATACACTGTATATGATTATTATGGCCCATCACCGACACCGCCCTCCCTCCTC
>NW_007727879.1:357081-358963 GCF_000696425.1 Galeopterus variegatus | reverse complement strand
TTCCAAGATCCAATGGTGAGACAAACATAGGGTACATATTCCCATTCAAAATGGGAGAAATAGGCCAAAAGAAAGGGGTAACAGGTCGCAAACAAGTCTGAAACCCAGCAGGGCAGGTGTTAAATATCAAAATTAGCAAACCACGAACCTTGACTTCATGTTCAATGTCCTCTGCAGAGGGCTTTGTTGATCGCCATCACTCTTCCATTGTGAATGTAGCCCTTTGGGAATCCAGATTTATGCAGCGGTTTCCTATTAGACTCCCCATCTTAGGCATATCCTGGTTTTATCTTCTGGCCTCAGCACTTCATGAAAATCTTCACTCTGTCTCTAGGACATGGCAGAGAACTTCAGGAAAAAGCCAAGCTTGTTTGCCTCCCAGTGTTCTGCACACTATACATTTTTTACTTTTTTATTCTTCTTATGTGATAGACATAATTTTTATAGCAATTTTAGGTTTACAGAGAAATTGAGCAAAAAGTACAGATAGTTTCCACATCCCCCCACCACATGCATACACAGTTTCTCCTATTATTAACAACAGTTTCTCCTATTATTAACATGTTACATTAGAGTGGTACATTTGTTAAAATTATGAACCAATGTTGATATATTATTATTGACTTAATTTTACATTAGGGTTCTCTCTTTGTGTTGTACAGTTCTATGAGTTTTGCCACATGCATAGTGTCATATATTTACCATTACAGTATCATACAGGATAGTTTCTCTGCCCTAAAAATCCTCTGTGCTCCACCTATTCATTCCCCGCTCCATCCTTCCCTCCTACCCTGACACCCTGGCAACCACTAATTTTTTGTTTTCCATTATTTCAAACATTTACCATTTTTTTCTGTTGGGAACAATCCAAGTCCTCTCATCTAGCTAATTGAAACTATACAATAAATTGTTGATTCTTTTATGCCAGCTCAATAATGTGTTTGAAAAGATTTTTAAAAATATTTCTTTCACCATTTTAGTTCCAACATTTTTGTCAGGAGGGTTGTTCATGGTACTAATCCACGATTATGCTGAAAATAAAATTCTTTGATTGATTAACTTTATAATGAGCAAATATAAATGTAAACATATAAGCCACATTTATATTAATAGATTAATGATTCTGTCCTTTTATTTTAATCTATGAGGGTTCTATGCAATATTTCTTTTTTGGAAAAGTATTATACTCCTTAAAGAGTTTTGAAAGTCCCTTTTCAACCACAAAGTATAATTATTTATCCTTATGATGCAGTTAAATTTATTCACTAGCTAGACTACTACTGATGATGTATGAATTGGGCCTAAGTCTATCACCCGCCTTTACAGGGTCAAATAAATAATCCAGGTGGGATGGACCTAATAATTTTCAAACTTTTAATTTTGTTTTCTTAGCAACAAAACTTTTGCTACCTAGAAAACTTTAAGCAGAAGCCCAGTATGAAAAAGGAGCTTTTGTTTTGGGTGCAAGGGGTAGGGAGGAAAATTTGGAATGTAACAGGTTTGGATTCCTTTACCGCTTTCCTGAAGTACCCCATGAACTCTGAAAATGTTTGCTTGGGGTTTAGCTATGGGATCTTGGGCAAGTTACTAGATCTTTCTGTGCCTCAATTTCCTCACCTGTAAAATAGGAAAAATAATAGTACCACCCTGACAATATTGCTGTGGCAACTGAATAAATTAAATATGTAAAGCACTTCATACAGTACTTGGCACATAGTAAACACTATATAAGGACTAATTATAAAAAATACAGGAGAACTTTAAATGTTTCATACTCCTTTGAATTTTTACAAAATTTATAATTTGTATATTACTTGTCCAGTTTCACTTAAAATGCACTTTAAAAGGAAAAGGGAAAAAAAATCTCAACCCTAAACTTCAG
>NW_007727879.1:352527-356752 GCF_000696425.1 Galeopterus variegatus | reverse complement strand
GTTTCACTTAAAATGCACTTTAAAAGGAAAAGGGAAAAAAAATCTCAACCCTAAACTTCAGAGTTAAACTAAACCAAAATGTCTATTTGTTCCATGTATTTTTTCCAATACATTTCTTTCTTCTAGCCTTTTGAATCCATTAAAAAAAAAAAAATCAAAAAACCCTGAGTATTCTGTGGCCTTTCCTTTTTGCTGTAATTTTGTCCTAAAACAAAATGTAGCCAAGTCCATGCATAACCTGGATTTTTATATTGTGATGGATCAGCCTCTACCTAAGAGATGACTCCAAATTATTTTATTCTTCCTTCGCCTGCCTCAAACTGCCTGCTGTAAGGTTAGCAGAAAGGAGAGATGGACACAGGGCTGAGGGAGAACATGTGTGTTTTCTGAGTACGGCATCTTCTGGGTAAGCAAGGGGCTGGTGCAGCTGCTGGCATAGAAGAGGGCTCTGGGAGACGGGAAGGAATGGGCTGTATGTATGAGGAACCTGTACAGGAGCAAGGGAAAGAGAATCAAAGGGATAGGAAAACGCTGGCTTTAATGCACCCTCCTCATTGTTAAGATGAGGTAACTGAGACCTGGAGAGCTGAAGGGACCTGAGGAAAGAGAGAAAATCCTGGGTCTAAGCATGGGGAGGCCAATCTACCTCTGCCTCTTCAAAAATCACTAAAGACTTAATCCACCACACAGCTGGGGCCTCCAAAGTACGTGAGAAATGGGGAGGGGCAGAGGAGATAAATAAGTAAAAAAATAATAAATAAATAATAAAACAACTTGAAATGAATAATTTGAAATGTTCGGTCACACTAAAACCACAGGGCCATAGGCCAGCCAGAAAGTCAGCTTCTTTTAAAGCTTTAGAAAAAGCCCAAGAACAAGAAGACCTGGGTTCTATTAGGCTGAGCGATATAAAAGTGTCATTTCTGTAGGTCAAAAATGGTGAAGTAGTGCCAGTTTTATATAGCTCAACCTCAAGTTCCAGCTCCACTGCTCTGTAGATCTCTGGAATTTAGGCAGGGTCCCCACATTTGTCCAGTGGGTAACGCCTGCCTTACCTAGTTCATAGAGTTTTTGCAAGGACTAATTTAAGTTACAGAACATTTAGTGAGTGCCTGCCATGGATAATTTCTGGGGAAACAAAGACGACTAAGGCATGACCCTTGTTCCCAAGGAGCTAGCAGTCCAGTGGAGGATACAGGAAAACAGAGTTAGATGTGATAAGCAAGTAAGAAAGGAAGCAATAAAGTTTGCTTGATTGTGGATTGTTAGTGAGATACACACAAACACACACATTTGAATTGGGTTAAATAGAAGCTTCTCAGGCAAAGGGAAAGAGGCATTACTAGCAAGAGGAACAGTTTGAGCAAAGGCATGTAGTTGTAAAAATGCATAGTGAATTGAGGAACAGAAAGCAGTCCAATGGGTCTAAAATGAAGAGGGCGTGGAGGGAAGGTTAGAAAGGTTGACGGGGCAGGTAGTGCCAGTGTATAAAAATGACTGGACAAGACTGCATCCAGGAAAACTGTGGGAAAGCATAGAATTGCTTTACAAGTGCTACGTGCTATTCACTTCACAGACATAAAAGAAAGCTTCCCGAAAAACTCACATCCTTCCTCTAACAAGAGATTTGGCTTGAGTCATAGATTAATTTGCTAAATTTCTTTATAGAGTGTTTCCTCTCCCCAGGAATTCAATTTCACCCCATTCAACTAGTGTTCTCCATGGACTAAAAGATAGAGCCAGATGGACTTGATATCTGGCTTTGCTACTTATTTTCTAAGTGACTTTTTGGAAAACAATCTCTCTGAGCCACTATTTCCTCACTTCTAAAAGGGAGACAATCACACCCAAACTCCAGGATCACAGTGACAATTAGAAATAATGTATGTAAAGCATCTGGCCACAGAAGATGCCCAAAGCACTGCAGCTGCTGTCATCATTACCATCATCACCACCACCACTATTACTAAGAATCTGAACTAACGCAGACTCCTTGCAGGTCTTACCCCCTCACTCTTAGTGCCCTCCATCTGTTCCTCACATGGCAGCCAGAGCACTAGTTTATTATTTTTTTATTGAAACAAAATTGCACATATCTTTAGGGTACAGTGTTGAATATCAATACCTGTGTGCAATATGTAATGCTCAGAACAGGATAATTACTATATTCAACATTACACAATGTAATCATTTTTTGTAGCCCTTTACCAATTAGAGCATTAGTTTAAAAACAAAAATCAAATCACATTCTATATTACTTAAAACCTTTTTTTGCTTCCCATTGCATTATTCCCTTTGAATAAAATCCAAGCTCCTTCCTCTGGCCTCCAGGGCCCAGTATAACCTGGCTTCTACCCCTTCCCATCTCCACCCCCATTACATTATGCTCTCCCCATTGCCCACTCTGCTCTAAGCCATCCTGGACCTCTCAGTTCCCTAAATAAAAATAAAAGCCTCAGGGCTTTTGCCCCTGGGGTTTTCTCTGCCCTGAAGGCACCTTCTGTCCCTTCCCTTCCATATGTCCTTCACACCCTTTGGGTGCAGCTTAAATTTCATCTTCTCTGACTACGCTACCTTAGTACCTTTCTACTCTTTCATCTTCTTCACCAGCCTAGTTCTTATCTATCACTGTTCATTAATTATATATTTATATGACTATTTGCTCAATATCTATCTCCCCAATAGAGAGTAAACTCCAGGAGGGCAGAAAACAGTTTGCTGTATCCCCAGCATGTAGCCCACCACTAGACAAAGTATTTGATTTATTATTATTATTATTGGGTAGCACTCTGTGCTGTAGAACAGATACAAATCCAGCACTGCTTGTGTTCTCAGGACCTCAAGGAGGTTAGGATTTCCTTACAATAATCACCAGTTGTGTTTCTTTTCAGAGCATTTAACTATTTTCTAGGACATCAAAGGTCAAACTTTCTCTTCTCTGTATCATCCAAATTTTCTATAATGAGTATGTATTTTTAATAAAAAATTCTCATAACTCTGCATTTTAACAATGAGATTCATCACAGGAAATCAATTTGATTAAATGAATTTATTTTAAAAGTAAAACTCACAATAAGGAAAGAAAGGCTAACAGACAACTTAACATTCTCATGGGTATTTTAGAGGGCAATTGCTAATCAAAGAGCATTGCCTGACATATAAAAGAATATTAGTGATTCTATAAATGATTTTCCAGTTGGTCAGATGTAGATGTAGTATTTGACAAAGTGAGATGAAAATTTTCATGCAGTGTCCTGTGGGTTAATGCTGATGGAATATAGTCCCTGGCATATAATGGCACTCAATATTTCTTGAATGTAAGTTTCTGCAAGCTTTCTCAAACCAAAGAGGCAACCATACTCATCTGCAACTTTGAGAATGAACTAGACTTCATACATTTTTTTGTTATTGTTGCTCAGAGATGAATGACTGATTAAGGATTTCTATCTAAGACATTATTTCTTGACAGATTAAAATCTTCTTTCAGGTTTTTTCCTTGAACACACGTCATTTTCTCTGGAATGTCTCCCTCCCACACACATGCACACTCCTTACCCTCTCCCTCCTTTTCCTTAAAAATCTGCTTTTATTTCCTTTTATTATCTAAAATATGGCTTTCCTCTGGTAATGCTGCTATTCTTGAAACCCACTCCCTTTCCTTGCATACCCATTTCCCAGGGCCAGTAGAGAAACTGACACGTTTCTCATTATCTACTGCCCTTTTCAACCCCAACCCTGGGTCAACGACATGCTAATTCCATTCCTTTCTCATTACCGGGGACCTTGATCTTTTCTGTTTACTGTTGCCTCTGCTGTTGTCACCCCTGGTGACTTCAGTGCCTGCTTTGATGACTAACAACTCTTCAACAGCTCACCCACAAGAACTCCTTCTGACCATCATTATCACCAGAATATCTAAACACTGCGATTCCCCTGGTTACAAACAAACTCCATCTTCCTAGTTCCTCCACTCCCATTTTTAAATCATTCCTAAATCAAAATATATATAACACAAAATTTACCATTTTTACCATTTTAAAGTGTACAATTCTGTGGCATTAAGTACATTCACATTGTTGTGCAACTATCACCACCCCCCATCTCCAGAACTTTTTCCTGTTTTCCAGAACTGAAACTCTATACCCATTGGAACATAACTCCCCGTTCTTTAGTTAATTATTTTTATATTCACCAGGGAACTGTTTCAAACTTTTCCGACTTATCC
>NW_007727879.1:350516-351975 GCF_000696425.1 Galeopterus variegatus | reverse complement strand
TTCTTTAGTTAATTATTTTTATATTCACCAGGGAACTGTTTCAAACTTTTCCGACTTATCCTCAAAAATTCAAACCATTGCTCATTCCTCTTAGTCTCTGTTTACAACCTACATTACTAAGAAGTTTGAGGCCATTTTATAAGACCCTCAAGTTCATGTTTCTAGCCTTAAAACATCACAACTACTCCCATTTTCTCACTTTTCCTCCTCTACTACAGGAAGAAGTATGCCTCCTCCTTTTCAAAGCTTGACCCTTCTACTAATGCTGTTTCTCTCCTCTCTTCTCTGTCTCCTCTGGGACATGATATAGGTTTTCCCCCCTTTTATTGACTCCTTTCTTTCTGCATTGAAACATGCCCCAAAATCCCACATCCTAATAATAACAATAATAATAGTCATAAACACGTATTGAGTTCCTACTATGTGCCAGCTACTGTGCTAAGTGCGTAAAATATATCTTATTTAATTCTCACAACAATCCAATGAGTTCAAATTATTATGAGGAAAATTATTATTATGAATATTAAAATATTATTATAAAAATTATTATTATTAAGAAAATCAGGCTTTAGAGACATCAAGTAACTTCCCCAGAATTACCTAGCAAGTAGCATTTTCCCTTCTCCACACTACTCTGTCAAGATACCATTCTCTCTGTTTCCTTTTATTACTGTTCTTTTAAAAGTCTCATTTCCTCCTCCACTCTGTGCAGTCTATTGCAGTTTTGAGAGTCTCACCATATTTAAAGGACTCTCTCCAGGTCTCTAATCCCCAGCTGAGTCTTTATAGTACATGTCTGTGACAGTTGCTGCTTTTTGAGACAGTGTTCTCTCTTAGCCTTCATAACATGACTTGATTTTTATGCTTCTTTTTCTGGCCTTCTTTACTAACTCCTTGTCTTCTCTTACCCTTTAAATGTAAGATTCCCCAGAGTTTCATCTCTCCACAGCCTTCTCTTCCTGCTCCACACTCAGCTAAGACAATTTTATTCACTCCCATCATCAACTATCATGCCTTCACAAATGAAGATCAAATCTACATGGCTAATTCAGGCCTCCCACAACCTAGTGCTAGATCCCTGCTTAAACTGCCATATAATTGTTCCTCAAGTACCTCAAATTCCATCTGTCTAACATCAAACCCATTCCCTGTCCCTGACAATGAACTCTGCACCTGACTTTGCTGTTATCAACCACTGGCATCACATTCACTTCCCTTTATCACCCCTCTTTCCCTCTTCCCCAGTCCAGAGCTGGTACACCCATATCCAAAAAAGTTGTGGAGGCACTGTGGAAGACACACCCCAAACTGTGAGTCAGACCTGGACTGGGTTCTAATCCTGACTTAGCCACTAAGCAACTGTTTGACTTGGAACCGGAATAGGAGTCTCTGGGGCCCTTTCTCACATGAATATTCAAGGACTCTGTGAAACACCTGGAGCACTCACCACTTTCATCCC
>NW_007727879.1:341858-349420 GCF_000696425.1 Galeopterus variegatus | reverse complement strand
TTGCCGGACACGGAAAAAGACAAAAAAAAAGGAAAAAAAAAAAAAAAACATTCGAGAAATTCCTGTTGTCTGTAGGATAAAATTCAAACTCCTTACTGTAGCATTCACAGCCCTCTGCATACTGGTCCCAATATAACATGTAAAACTTCACTTCCTCTAATGTAGTTGGAATAAGCATTTGGGGGGAAAAAATCCCTAATTTATTCTTTATACTAAAAGTAATAGCAGATCAAAGATTTTGGAATAAAATGTTAAACAATAAAATTTTAGAAAATAATGTAAGTAAATTTATTTCAAATGCTGGCGAGGTTGTGGAGAAAAAGGAACTCTCATACACTGTTGGTGGGACTGCAAAATGGTGCAGTCTCTATGGAAAATGGTATGGAGGTTCCTCAAACAATTGCAGATAGATCTACCATATGACCCAGCTATCCCACTGCTGGGAATATACCCAGAGGAATGGAAATCATCAAGTCGAAGGTATACCTGTACTCCAGTGTTCACTGCAGCACTATTTACAATATCCAAGAGGTGGAACCAGCCCAAATGTCCATCATCAGATGAGTGGATACAGAAAATGTGGCATATGTGCACAACGGAATACTACTCTGCTATAAAAAAGAATGAAATACTGCCATTTGCAATAACATGGATGGACCTAGAGAAAATTATATTAAGTGAAATGAGTTAGGAACAGAAAGAGAAATACCACATGTTCTCACTTATTTGTGGGAGCTAAAAATAAATAAATAAATACACAATTAAACTGGGGGGGAGGGAAGAAGACACAATAATCACAATTCGTTGAAGTTGTTATGACAAGCAAACAGATATGAGGTTGTTGGGAGGGAGCAGGGAGAGGGAGGGAACTTTCAGTAATGGGCCACAATAATCAACCACTTTGTATACTGATAAAATTAAATTAAATTAAATTTTAAAAAGAATGTTTCTAACGTGTGGAAACATTCATGACACAGTGTTAACTGGAAAATGGAAAAAGCAGCTTACAAAATATTTGCAGTATGTTTCTATTTTTTAGTAAAAATAGATGTGTGTAGTATTTCTACATTGAAAAGAGAATGTCAGAATCTATAGCATATATATTTTCCTGTCATTAACACATCTTCTAAGTGCACATATGTCATTTTTATAATCAGAAAAAAACTACTTAAAAAGCTTTCAGCTTTCTATAGAAAAGAGAAAGGCAATTAAACAGTCTGTGTCCTTGTATACTCTATATAATATAATAAACACTACGTAGAATCCCTGTCATAGAAGTTTCATAAAAATTAATGATTGATTAAGTATAACTTTGAAAGTGCTACAACTAAGATAATCAGAAAGCTGTTGTATGCTCCCACACATTCTAATCCAGTCAACTAGCTCTATTTGCATTGCTTCATTCATCAAATGCTATCACCAAATGTTGCTTAATCCATGTGTGTGTACATATATAAATGTAACTTCACTAACTACTACCAAGGGCAGGTCACAGGAAACCACATCATCTGAGAGCCATACCTAACATTTATAACTTAGGTGAGTATCATAACCAATGTGCAAGAATATTTGCCATATGTCATTGGAAAAAGCAGCAAAAAAGAGCCAGTGATGTTTATATTGCCATGTGTTCTAAAATATTCCTGATATAAAAATAGGAGAGTAAAGAGTAAATTTTAGTCTGAAAAAATGGTGAAAAGAGTGATCGTATTTATTAAGGTAAAAGAACTGAAGGTTATTTAAAGAAAATGCTTTGTTTTTCAGAATAGGATTTGAAAATATTTCCTGATTATGCTTTTGACTTATGTGATTCTAAGAAAGGTACTGACTTTATCCATGTCGATGACTTTATGTATTTTCAGCTTCTTAGGTATTTTGCTCAACTATGCAAGTTAATGTTTAATAATTTAGAACAGAGTTCTTCTAAGTGTGTGTTTTTAAAGTAGCCTTTGGGGATAATAATGGGGGAGAGAAAGCTTATGAGATCAAATAATTACCGAAAAAAATTAGTTAAATAAAGTTACCTATAATTCTTCAATAAAGGACTATCAACACTATGCTAATATAACCTCTGACTCTCAAGAGATAAGGTATAGATTGGAACATTTCCAAGAGAAAATGAAACTTTTTTTTTTCAATGGCCAGGGAAATTTTTCTTCTAGGACACAAATACCTTTGGATAAAAGAGAAAACTAGTAAGTATATTCACATTGTTGTGCAACTATCACCACCCCCCATCTCCAGAACTTTTTCCTATTTTCCAGAACTGAAACTCTATACCCATGGGAACATAACTCCCCATTCTTTAGTTAATTATTTTTATATTCGCCAGGGAACTGTTTCAGACTTTTCTAACTTATCCTCAAAAATTCAAACCATTGCTCATTCCTCTTAGTCACTGTTCACAACCTACATTACTAAGAAGTTTGAGGCCATTTTATAAGACCCTCAAGTTCATGTTTCTACCCCTTAAAACATCAAAACTACTCTCATTTTCTCACTTTTCCTCCTCTACTACAGTAAGAAGTATGCCTCCTCCTTTTCAAAGCTTGACCCTCCTACTAGTGCTGTTTCCTCTAGGACATGATATAGGTTTTCCCTCTTTTTATTGACTCCTTTCTTTCTGCATTGCAAAAAAAAAAAAAGAGCTGATTAATATAAAGCTTATAGAGATTTAAACTGTTACTACTCCTCGGATAATTTAGGGGGGTTTTTGTTTTGTTTTGTTTTAATATAGCAAAACAAGAGGCCAACGTTTTTAAAAAGAAGCAATAACTATTGGTAGAATTTCAGACAATATCAAAGAGAGCTTAAGACTGAAGAAGAAGTTTAGCTCCCTCCACAAACCACAGCAATAGTGCCATACCTTGATGATGAAGTCAGGTTGCAGTACCATAATAAAAGAATATGGAGCTTTCTGCAATTTATGACAGACACCTTCATATTCTTTCAGCTTGCTCATCTAGGTATAGCATCCATTGAGGATTCTTGCCTAAATTAATTATTAAATTGGAGACTGAAGATAGTGATCCTTCTAATTCTATCATTCCTTCTGTAATGAATAGATCCCTCTCCATTCATTCAACCATTAAATGCTTTATAGTCAATTACCATCGTTATTTTTTTTGATACTCAAATTGTGCCAAAATTGGACAGCAGGAGACCCTTCAAGCCAATTCACTCATGCTTTTGACGCAACTTCAGTAGTTTTTGAATGACTTACTGCTTTCTGGCACAGCAAGATGTTCCATGTTTACTACCACTTTCTCAGCCCCAGATTTGAAGTTGTGATTCCTTTCAGTGAAGAAAGTATTTAGAACTAAGATATAGGCACACTAACATTGCCAGTTCAAATCTAACATACAGGGGTTTTCCCTTGTGTAAGAAAACAATCTAAGTGATTCACTTTCAGAATTGACTTATCTGAAGGTGTTCTAACTGATTCAGGCCCAGCCCAAAAGTTGTCTGTCTGGTCCAGCCCATTCCCGGAGGATGACTGAACAGATAGAGCTCTCCTTGAGATGGTAATTAGTTACTAGTTCCGGGTGTTCTAACTGATTCAGGCCCAGCCCAAAAGTTGTCTGTCTGGTCCAGCCTATTCCCGGAGGATGACTGAACAGATAGAGCTCTCCTTGAGATGGTAATTAGTTACTAGTTCCCTTGTTTTCTTCATTCCTTGATGTTTCTCCTTTCACAGGGCTTTAGTGGGCCTTTTTCACGGGCTTGTCCTGAGCCCTCAGCCAGTGAAATTTCTTACAAGGGGGTAATAAATCTTAGGCATCTTCTGGGAAGTTCATACACCCTGTAATACTCTCAGCCAATGAGGAACTGGGGGGAGGGACTTGTGTACTAGGGAATAAATTGCTTGCTACAGCCCTTTTTCATGTGCTTGCCCTTCAGACACCCAAACCTTGCAAGGCCGTAATTAAAGTGTCACTTTGCTGTACCTCATGTCTCCAAGTCCATCCTTTGGTATTGGACGGGTAAGGGCATTTCTCACCTCGCCTTCTTTAATTTTTTATTTGTATCTTCTTTCTCCTACAGTGAAATCATGTGACATCAACATATCTACTTATTTGATCTATAGTACTGTGTAACAAAATAGTCTCAAATTCCAATACCAATATTTACCACTTACAATAAACCACTAAGGGGCCAACCTTGTGGCACACTCAGGAGAGTGCAGCTTGCTGCACTCCCGCCGTTGGTTCAGATCCTATATAGGGATGGCCGGTGCGCTCACTGGCATATTTACCACTTACAATAAACCACTAAGGGGCCAACCTTGTGGCGCACTCAGGAGAGTGCGGCTTGCTGCACTCCCGCCGTTGGTTCAGATCCTATATAGGGATGGCCGGTGCGCTCACTGGCTGAGCGCGGTGCGGCCAGTCACAAAAAAGACAAAAATAAATAAATAAATAAATAAACCACTAAGTAAAGTTTAAAATTTCTTTGCAGTTCTTTTTATCCTATGACTATATTCTAGTATGGATGTAGAGTCAGAATACTATGTTCAAATTTTACTGAAGTAATTATTTTCCCTATGTGGTTATGTTATCAATTTTTATATTGAGTTAGTCATAGTTGTTTCTGTTCATTTTCAAATTAAGACAATTGAACTAATATTACATTTTAATTCAACAGAAGCCTGAAAAATGAAGCCTAAACTGAAGTATTCAACCACCAGAATTTCCCCACCAAAGCTGAACAGCCCAGCAGGTAAAATCATGCAAGCTGATAAGTAAGGACTTGAGCATTGCTGACTGTTTTACACACTATTTTCTGCTGTTATCAAATCTTTATTATGCCAGTGTTTGTATATGCTACCTCATCAAAAGCAACTGAAATGAAAAGGGATGGCTCATACGGACATATGAGTAATACAGCAGCCTTTGGTTTTGAACAGACTATATAGTCAACTTTTGCTTATTTCATACATCACAGGACAGGAATAGCTTAGATCATTTAAGCCTGCAAAGAGTGATAAACTTAATTACAGTCTTTTACATCAAGCCCTTCTCTCCTCATGCCTCCTGCCACAAATTCCCAAAACCTTTTCTCTGATTAACAAAATTTTAAATTAATCCACTTTCATTCAACATATATTTACTAAGACCATTGTTCTATCAAGCTTGTGGTCTTCACTTGTGGCTATTGATAGAGGAGAGAATAACAAGTGAAGATATTTGAATAATCCAGGCCCTAAATAAAGCAGAATCAACCAAATGATGCTCAAGTCTATCTAGTTGCAAACCCAAAGAGTTTGAAATAAGATGTAAAAGCAAATAAATATAGTAGCAGCTATAGCTCTAGGATGAAAGGGTTGTATACCTCTTTGACCCTTAAAATTATCTACCCTAGAAAGGAATCATGCACATTTATACAGTAACACACCAGAAAGTTAACATAGCCCTGGTGGACTGGAGAGAAAAATGGAGGATGAGGAATGATGGTGGGGACTGGCATATCCTTGTCCTTCATGCTTCTATTTCCCTCAACATCTTTAAGGCTAGAAGAGAAAGCAGTGTTAAAGAATATCATTTCTGTCCCCTTCTGTCCTCCCTGAGGCTCTGGCTCACCTATGCTGTTCTTGCGGGAAGCCACTGCTAACTGTGGTTTCTGAATGGCCAGGAAATCACTGTTAAATTAGTCATTTTAGTTGAGTCAACACACTCTATGCAGAAACAATGACTCAGTGGAAGTGACTCCTTATCCTTCTAAATTCCCTCTTAATAAAGAATGCTTTTTTTTTGGCCCCCAGGAAATGTGGGGTTCTTTACAGATACTGAAACAAGGGAGTAGGACAGAGTTTATGCCAGAATTTTGGCATTGACACAAAAGTTAAAATGTAATTCCTCCTTTAAGGATGCTGTGGCCCTAACTGCTTATCTATACTATCTAGACAACAGTGATAAAGTCAATCTTCAAATCATTTATGTGGCTTTGGACTATGTCACATTACTTTTTTATTGTTCCTTAGCATATCTTCCTTTCCAGTAATACTGGCTCTACTTAATACTAAAATTGTAGTTATTTAAGCACTGCTGGTGAAAAATTCAACAGATACCTCTGAGGTGTGTGACAGGTATGAACCACTGCTCAAAATTCAAAGTGCAAGAAATGTCACATCTTATTTTTTTAAAGAAACTTTTTCTGCTCTGAACCACCAAGCAACAAGGCAGGAAAGCACATTTAATTCCTTCTCCTCCCTTGGGCTACCAGGATCTGACACAATCCACAGTTCACAAAGCCACAAGATGACCTAGAGGAAAGCCTCTCTCCAAACTCATCCCCTTCCCAATTTCTGGGAAGCTACTCTCCAGGGTCAGTCTCATCTCCTCTCCAACTTCCTCCCTCCACATCCATCAACACTTTCTCTTCCCTAACAAACCAACCTCCTTCTTTCATGTATTTAGCCAAAGGTCACAACATGGGAGCCTTGGGACAGATCCATCCAGCAGAAGTTTTTTATTTGGCCTAAACACTGTTATTGATGTTGTCATTGTTTTTTAATTGAGGATACTTTTAAAAAATTAAAAGATTTTTCATATAAATTTAAATGTATAGTTTCTCTTGAAAAATCTAAATATCTAGAAACACTGGGCCCATATCCCTGCATGGCAATAGTTGGCTAGAACTGAGTAGAGATCAACCCTTTAGTTTGAGTCTATTCATGGAAGATCTTCTGTTATAGTAAAGGAGCTCTGACTTTAGCCTGTGGACAGTAGGGAACGACTGAAAATGTTTAACTGAGGAATGTCAAGACATTTTTGCAGCAGAGAGATCACATTGGTGATGGTGTAAAGATCGAGTGAAGGGCAAGAGTAGAAACAAACTGGTTAGGGCCCTATTGCATTCATCTACAGGACTAATGATGAATGCCAACAGAATGGAGAGAAAGAACTGGATTTCAGATAGAGAGTGAAGGGCAAGAGTAGAAACAAACTGGTTAGAGCCCTATTGCACTCATCTACAGGACTAATGATGAATGCCAACAGAATGGAGAGAAAGAACTGGATTTCAGATAGTTGAAGTCAATAAAACTTGACAACTGATTGAATAGATTAAGGGATGGAAAGAGACAGAAAAATGGGTGATGATACCAAGTTTTCTGATTTAAGATTTAGCCAGATAATGGTAGATAGTTGTGCTATTTTTCAAGATAGGAAATTCAGAGAAATATATGGGGGTAGAGAAAGATTTTTTAAAAGTTTTTTTTTTTTTTCAGGGATTATAAATCTATAGTTTTATTAAGACAAAAACTGACAATGACATGATAATGACATTTAAACAAAGTTTTCACAGAAACCTAACACATGCCTAAAAAATTTTACAATGCAGCTCTAGATGATGTCAAGAATGGATGGGTCTCATGATTCAAGACCGACCATTTTGGGTTTCAGTTAATTCTTAGGATTTTTAAAAAAATGTTTGTTTTGTGTTTTAAAGTGAACCACTGCCCCAGTTTGAAAGTTTAATCTTCTCCTGAGACCAGGGCTTTTGAAATCATTCAACCCTTGAAATGATTCAATGAAACTTGTGCTGTTAGTGACTGAACCATG